>NC_069122.1:58539857-58764196 GCF_026914265.1 Mya arenaria | reverse complement strand
AAACATTATAAATAGTTTACTTAATACCACTGATGTTTTAAACGACGTTAGCCTACCATTATCTGATAAATTATGTCCACTTATGCATTCACATCCCAGAAAGATTGCCAAAAATGTGTAACATGTACTTTAGAGTCCAGGATTCATATTTCAAACTATAACCTTGTCAAAAATATTCATCCATTCACAATTTGGTTATGCCACATCGATTCAATGTTAATAGTCATTTGGGTTGCAGGTTTTAAGCCTTCCAAACAAAAAACACAGTGAATTAAAAGCTTAAAGAACTGATTTATAAAGCTCTCTCTCTCTCTCTCTCTCTCTCTCTCTCTCTCAAAGAAGTTTCACCTATAATCCTGCGCTTTTTTGTTTGTTTTTCAACCCAATAGGTAGATTTTTGGTTTTGATATTCGAACCGAACGCTACTCATAAAATGTTTTTGGTGTAATAAAATTTAACATTTCCATACCTACGGTTATCATATATGATTACTGAATATGAATTTCATTAGCAAATATTTTCGTTTCTGTTAAATGGTTTTTGGTTTGCCAGGGAGATATCTGCAGGAATGCACGGGCTTATCATGCTAAGGTATATACCACTGGATGCTTCATTTCGGCACAAATTACATTCATTTAGTCAATATGTCCTGCCCATTCTAGGTTGATATTTTTATATCAAACTGTGTGCTGTTGAGGTTTTACAACGGGCAAGATAACATTCAGGATTCTTGTTAAGACAAATGTGAATTGGGGTGGCAGAAGTAAACATTTATATTGATGTTAACTAAATACTTCTAGAACCACAGTTGAGAAAGAATACCATTACATATTCTGTGATGTTTAAGCGAATTCTATATTGTTAATGTCTCAAAGGTTAGATTTGTTTCATTTGAAACATGCAGATGTTACTAATCGTTTCTATTTGCCAGACACCTTTCTTTGCGCCTATAGGTATGGTTACGAGCGGGAGACGTACGTGCATACCATCAGTTTTGGTGCGCCTTGCGCTATGGTTTCGAGCGGCAGACGAACGTGCATACCATCAGTTTCGGTGAGCCTTGCGCTATGGCTTCGAGCGGGAGACGAACGTGCATACCATCAGTTTCGGTGCGCCTTGCGGTATGGCTTCGAGCGGGAGACGTTCGTGCGTACCATCAGTTTCGATGCGCCTTGCGGTATGGTTTCCAGCAAGAGACGTACGTGCATACCATAAGTTTTGATGCGCCTTGCGGTATGATTTCAAGCAGTGGACATACGTGCATGCTATCAGTTTCGGTGCGCCTTGCGGTATGGTTTCCAGCAGGAGACATACGTGCAGACCATCAGTGTCGGTGCGCCTTGCGGTATGGTTTGGAGCAGTAGACATACGTGCATACAATCAGTTTCGCTGCGCCTTGCAGTTTGGTTTATGGATGTAGACATACGTGCATACCATCAGTTTTGGTGAGCCTTGCGGTATGGTTTGGGGCGGGAGACATACGTGCATTCCATCAGTTTCGTTGCGCCTTGCGGTATGGTTTCCAGCAGGAGACATACGTGCATACCATCAGTTTGGGTGCGCCTTGCGGTATGGTTTCCAGCAGGAGACGTACGTGCATACCATCAGTTTCGGTGCGCCTTGCGGTATGGTTTCCAGCAGGAGACGTACGTGCATACCATCAGTTTCGGTGCGCCTTGCGATACGGTTTGGAGTGGGAGACATACGTGCATACCATCAGTTTCGGTGCGCCTTGCGGTATGGTTTCCAGCAGGAGAAATACGTGCATATGATCAGTTTCGGTGCGCCTTGCGGTATGGTTTGGAATGGGAGACATACGTGCATACCTTCAGTTTCGATGCGCCTTGCGGTATGGTTTCCAACAGGAGACATACGTGCATACAATCAGATTCGGTGCGCCTTGCGGTATGGTTTGGAGCAGTAGGCATACGTGCATACCTTCTGTTTCGGTGCGCCTTACGGTATGGTTCCAGCAGGAGCCATACGTGCAAACTATCACCTTGCAGTATGGTTGCGAGCGGCAGACGTACGTACATACCATAAGTTTCGGTGCGCCTTGCGGTATGGTTTTGAGCGTGAGAAATACGTGTATACCATCAGTTTGGGTGCGACTTGCGGTATTGTTTCCAGCAGGAGACGTACGTGCATACCATCAGTTTCGGTGCACCTTACGGTATGGTTTCGAGCGGCAGACGTACGTGCATACCATCAGTTTCGGTGCGCCTTGTGGTATGTTTCCAGCAGGAGACGTACGTGCATACCATCACTTTCGACGCTGTGAGTGATTTGCAACTCAATATTTTGAGTTCAAAGCCTTTAAATTGTGCTTAATGTTTACTGGTGTCTGATTTCATGTTTACCTTATATCATTGTAAATTTAATTTTGATGATGCTATTAAAGTTAATATGTTTAAAATAAATTACATTAGAACAGTAGGAATCACATTGTATGTTCATGTATTGGTAAAATCTTCCAAGTTGTACTGCATTCAAAACAATTGAGCCGGTAGAATGCAAGTAAGCAATCTATTGTTACATAGAAGTTTGCCAGATGCGGTTACATCAGAAGAGGATCAACAGTTAATTAATGACACATATGAAATACATACCTGCATCTACGCTTGATGTCATCCAAGCAACAAACACAAACATCAGAGGCACGAAGAGGCGGTCCTGAAGATACGAAATAGAAGAAAACTTTACATATGAACAATAATGGTTGAATTGATAGTTTGTCCTTGTCTGTCGCTGACATTGTCACAGGGACAAACAATGGACAACTTTGTTGGGCATAATGAATAATGCTTCACAATATGTCACGTCAAATCAGCAGTTCTGTATTCTAAATGGTTGTCTGAACATAAGACAGATAAAAAAGACGCACTAAATAAAGCAATATTTGAAATAAACGTTTATGGACAATTTTTAGTTTTCCCTGTACTGAAGAGTATCCTCTAAAACTATAAACAGAATTGCACTAATAATTTTACAAATATAGGCAAAATCATTTGATAAATTAATATTATATACAAATAAACACAGTTCAGTTAAAATACACTATTGTTCATATAACTGACCGTATTATATTTGCACACATTTGTATTCTCTTTTTAATAAATCCAGCAATATACAGTGCTTCTGTTGTTGTATTTCCTGTCCGTAATTATCTCTAAATGGTTACACATTGGTTGGCTAAGGTATTGCTGTAATAATTTGAAACGTATAAACAACCACTTTCTGCAATGTTTCATTCGCTATAAAGTATTTCTAATGCAAACATTCCTCGCATGATTCATTTTCAGCTTCGTTTCATGTCCTTTTTACCGACAGTTAACTCCCCATCTACCCATTGCTAGGTTAAACAATAAGTATTTATAAACACACATCACAGCAACAGTCTTCTGTAACCTGTAATTAAGCTCTCAATTTCGTATCCGTTGACTTATTTAAACATAGTTATTTGTTATCCAATCAGGTAAAATTTGCATGAATATAGAATTAGTATTTAAAAACGTATGCATTGGAGAAAATAGTATAAAAATTGCACTTTAATTTCATTTTACATTTGCTGCCAAAATACAAGGTTTTTTTCATTGTTACAAGGTATGGGTCTAAATGCGTATTCTACCAAGGTTATAGTTTATATGAAATATGGAAGTTTTCTTAATAAATCACCGTACATGCCTAACAACGCCTTCCCTTATTTCGTTTTTCTTGTTCAGAAGCATTACGCTTGAAATATTTCAGCCAGACTTATGTAACCTAGTAAACTTTAGTCGTCCTTCAGTGTGAGTATGTTTAAACAGAGTCATGTTTATGTCATTATTTTTGTCATACCAATACTTTTTGCACGAAATCAACATTGGCGCCAATGTCAATGTCATTACAATAAAAGCAGACACACTTAGTGTTTAAGTTAATTTTATATAGACGTGAGCATAATGCATGGTGACGAAAACAGCAATTCCATGATTTAACATGCACGTTTTTATTGTCCATTTTTATAAATTAACATTTTTTGATAAACCGAATATGTTTTTGTAAATGTTTGTGTATATTCGTTAAATTGTATAATAACGATATATTTTTCACACAGATAAGTGAACACATACGTGTAGTTTAAGATCCTGCTAAGCTGCTCCATGTTTTATTTGCATTTATTCGATCTACCACTGTTAAAAGATACTAACAATTGTTTGTTTTCTAGAAGTATTTGGATACTTATTTCATATAGCATTAGTATTTGTTGTTTTGATTGTCTGAATATTGTTAAACTAATTTACATATATTTAATATTTAAATTAAATATTTTAAGATGAAACCTGTTTTTTGCTAAAGAATGAAACTATTACATACAGATATGTTAGTCTCAGTTTACAGCAAAATGGTCAATTTAATAATCACAGAATCATGTTGCAAAAATGTAGAAATATAATAGTGTTGAACTTGATTCACCAAAGTCAAACTAATGTAAATCATTCAAGCGTGGTAGCAAATTCAACACTGTAACTATTGTTCAATAAATCTATTGCCATTATAATTTGATCGTACAAAAAATAAATCAAAAACAAATATTAAAAAATAAAATGAGAACAAAATCTTACCATTTTGGAGACTTTAAAGAGTACAAGTTTCACAAGTGTTTAAGAACAGACGTATTTTCCACCTGTCCGCTCGTTTTTATAATGTCCTAGTCGCTACGACGCCGTGGTTCTTTCAAGGCATTGGTCCATCGTTACCATCACAGACCGTTTGTTAGTTACACAACCACGTGGCGCATTTTGGGTATTGCGCACTACGGTCTCCCAATTAAAACAATTTGTGTTTATGCATGTCGATGGTTATCCAATATATCATCGGTAAACTTGCAGCCGTTTGCAAAAATGATTTGTTTATTTCAACCCTGATGTTCATGTTTAAACTGTGAATAAATTTTAATTTCTTTATGCATTTCAAGGACAGTTTGATGTATTGCATTACGCAAAAAAACACCTTTCATATAAATGCTATTCAACGAATTCTTCATCCATTTGATTATAAGCTCATTAAAATTCATTGTCATTTCTTCTGTTTTGTGCATCGTTAAAACTGAAGGTTCTGCTTCCCCATCTTCTTAATAAAAAAAAAGATGTTTATCCTATTTTTTTCTAACTCTCATCAATGACACAAACAACCTTTATTTCATTGAATTTAAAATCACAACATTAAAAACATGATAACTGCTTTCATAAATTGAAGCTGTGAATTATATCATCTCAAAATAATATTATTAAGTTTTAGTGCCTTCAAATTGAAATTTGATCTATTTTTGAGTGTAGGAGTTAAACTAGCTAAAGAATAATTTATTTACAAGCATATGATTGGTCAACATAATAAAGTGTTTTCAGCCAATGGACTGTAGTTACCATTCATTTACAAGCATATGATTGGTCAACTTAATAAAGTGTTTTTGGCGTATGGACTGTAGTTACCATTTATTTACAAGCATATGATTGGTCAACTTAATAAAGTGTTTTCGGCGAATGGACTGTAGTTACCATTTATTTACAAGCAAATGATTGGTCAACTTATTAAAGAGTTTTTAGAAGACGGCTGGATGATGAAATTGAAATACTGAGATTTTGAAAGGCTAATTTTACTCATGATGTCAAATGTAATTCATTTTAAGACAAATGCTACACTCTAGTCGTACGTGTTAAAACATATCTTCTAACAATTGTACAAAAAATGAGTCAATTGTAACATCGCAGTTTACTTGCAAATGTTACACTCCTGGCAAATGTAACAACTAAGTATCATCATAATCAACTTATGTACCCATGCAAACAATGTCATCGCATTTGCCACAAGTGTCAGAGTTGTGACATTTGGGGTTCCTACTCTCCAAGTTTAGGTGTCCGCTCGTAGCCAGGAACTCGTCCGAGACATGCCAGTCATGGGGCAATAACCAACATCAATGGCGTTCGGAGTGCATGTTGTAAAGCGCCGGAGTAAAAGGCAAAGTGCACGAAATCGGCCTTTAATAGTTTCGCGTTTCATGTTCAAATAGTGGATTTATTATGATTTCAAAATAATTTTCGAAGTCCAATTCGATGTACTGCATTACGCAAAACATAGTTTATATGTGTTATTCAACGAAACCTTCATCTTTAAACTGTATCATTCCTTCTAATCTTACATTGTTGAAACTGTCGGAATTGTAATGCTGCTGCGTCGTTTTAATAAAATAGATTTGTTTTTTCTACCTTTACTACCTCTCACCAACGATGCTCAATCAAATGAAACACAAAACCTTTACTTCATGGGATATAAAATCATAATACCTGCTTTAATGAATTGCAGCTGTGAATGATATTATCTCATAAAGAAATTTAATACTCTTTAAGTGCATATAAATTAAAATTATAGCTATTATTATGATTGTGATTTAATCTAGCTAACGCATTAAAGTGGGAAAACAATCGGCAAGCCGAATTGTCTCAAACGCTACTTGCGAAAAATGAAATCGGAATTATACTGAAGCGCCATTTATCAGTAGGGCGATTCCCATCATTGGAAATAAATCGAATTTCAGCAGTCGTACATGTAAAGGGCATACAGTCATCTTAATTGCCCAATGTCGGTTCTCTTTAATTTGGAGCGAATGGATTGGAGCTACCAATTATTTGCAAGCATGCGATTACTCAGCTTTATAAAGTGTTTTCAGATTACGGCTGGATGACGAAATAGTAATACTGAAACTGGTTGAGTGTGTTTTGAGATAAACGAAAAATAACAATGCACCATGATTTTACTATGAGGAGTTAGCTTGGTTTGATGTATGTCTCAGTTTGTTGGGTACTTCAAGTTAAAGCATAATTGTATTTTTTATGTATACTTTGTTGCCTAAAATGTAATGCTTGCTATTCGGTTAGCACAAATATGAGATTGTCTTCTCGTTAACCCATTCAACTCCGCGGTCCCTTCTCCAAAGCCTTCCTCCCATGTCACTCAGTGATCTCTTGTTTTCCCAGATATGGTACATGACAGGGAACGCAAAGCTTAAATGTGTAAGTCACCTGTTTTGTTGATTTGTGACCGAGTCCAGCCTGTCGCATGTTTTAAAAGAGAAATGGCGTTCTAATTGACTATAAAAAACACATAAATATTCGTCTAATAAATGAGTTTTGAATAATAAATAAAAAGTTGTTTTGGACGGGGTATAATGACAATATGAAATTTCACTACATTAACGTCAAATTTTGGACTTATATTATGCTTATGTTTTGTCGAAGTTATAAAGCATGTGCATGATTTGTAAGTTTTGCACATTTTGTGCAAATATAGAATGTGATATATTAAGAAGCCATTAATATGAATACGCTCTTTGTGTGAACATTTACCAACGGAAAGAGTCCATTTACCTCCTTCTTTATTAGGGAAAACATTGAGTGATTGATGTCATTATTGAAGTATGAACCTGCCTGGCTGATAACGTGTGTTGAGTCTGAATCACTTCATGCGTACTGTAACCAGCGCCCCTCACGCAATCCACTATTTATATTTACATCAATAGTTAATAATTTGTTTCCAGAAATATCGCAACCGAAAACAGTTGACCAGAAAAACGTCACAATATCGTAGCGAAAAATTAACCAGTCCATTGTCTCTATCAAACGTAAAAGTAGAATGTAAACGATAACAATACTTTAACATATCACATGTTAACACTTTTAAACCTCTTGATTAAAGTTTTGTTATTGGTCTGCTGACACGATACAAACATTTACAAGATAAAGAATTTTTAATTTATGTTATTATGCAATAATTCTCGAACCGAACATGTTGCGAAGATGTTGCATTCCTCGGAATGTGTTTCGACACAAAAGTCCCTATATGTTAACGTGGGATTAAGGAAAACCTATTATCTGATGTAGACAAAACGACGGGGAAAGTATTAAACACTATATATAAGTGTCATTATTTCATGAATTTTGAATACATAGTACTGAACTATTAAAAGAACTACACAAACAGGTATAACTCTGGGTGAATGTGGACGTCTTCCTCTGTGTGTTACTTATTTTGTTAACTGCATTGAATACTGGTGTAAGCTATTAACTATGTCCAATTATAGATACCCTTAACACTGCTACAAAATGTTACAATCGCTAGATGACGCAGGGCGATGTTGTTGGACATCCAATATTAAATCTATGTTATTCAAATACTGTTTGGATACATTTGGATTGCTCAAGATGTAGGAAATATATTTCTATTGACATATACTTTTAGACAACTGTTAATTGACTGTTTCGTCCAAAACTGGCATAACGACATTAGTGAGTCCTCAAGTTGTCATCATTATAAACATTACAAAACATTATTAAATACAGAAATTTACCTACATTTGGAAATTCCATTAAAATATATGATTGCTTTTGCTTGGTTTCGCTGTTCAAACCATAAACTAAACATTGAACTTGAAAGGTATATAAATATTCAACAAGACGGGAGACTTTGTAAATAGTGTCTGAAACAAAATTAGACAGTTATTGATTGTAAATATCATGCATTCTTTCAACGTCTTAAATTTGATAGTATTCGTAGACAATGTCTTTTTAATTGGTATTCATCTGGTAATTATTTAAATGATTTCTACCCTTTATGTCCACTGAGAATGATAATACAATATTGAAGTCAACAATCTATTGTACCATCTGTTAAACATGATAAATATGTTAATCTTATGTTGCAACTACAATACTATGTTTTTTGTACATTCTGTGTATTTTGGGCCGGTGGCCTTTGTTTACTTGAATAAATTGAATTGAATTGAATTGAATTTTCAGACAGTTTTAAGCTTGATTTTTAACAAGTATTTGCATGTATTGTGCAAACTCATACTGTTTGTGTTGCTTTACAATATTTGGTTATTCATTTAATTACCTTTAATTATTTTTTGATACTGTAAAGAAATTCTCAAAGTATCAGATATTAATCATGATGATTTATGTATTTGGTGTCGTAGTCAGTAATTAGTATTCGATGCTGGAGGCAAACTTTCAATGAGCTGACATGACGTCTCGGGTTTCAAACATACCACTCAAGCAAAATCTGTCGACACATGTCATCAATTAATTTAAAATGTAAAACAGGCTGTGGGTTTATAAAAAAGAGTAATGTAAATATATTAAAATGGAAATTGAAGCAAACAAAAACGAGAATGCATTTCACATCAATTGTTTGGAGAAATTCATTATCGTAGTAAAAGCTTTGGAATAAAAAGTCTCTAAACGAAGGTCATCCTATGTCGGAAGATATTTTAAAGATTGATATACAAATAAGATCACATGATAGCAAGTAACATGCAAATAAAATCTTTAATAAAGACTAATATACAAATAAGATTATTTGGAGAGTGTTATACAAATAAGATCATATACAGACTTAAAGTAAACATTGGATTAAAAGTGCCAGGTCTTGGGTTTCAATCCACAACTACCGGAATAATAGCACGGAGCTCTTCTCAACTGAACTTACCGAGAAACTAGTTCACCCCCACACTACACTCGTTCTTAAATGATCCTTTTTAGGTCTATAAGGCCGATCGCACTTCTGACACCAGAAAAAGTACACTTGGAAAAAAACATGTGACACTGCGGCTTTAACATAGAACCGTAAAATAGCACGGCGGCACTCTAACCAGTGTAAGTTACCAGGCGGCTGGTTCCTACCAACACACACTTTGGACTGACATACAAATAAGATCATTTTAAGATAACAATAAAGTACACTTTATTAGATCTTTTTTACAAGAATCAAATGTGTTTATGTCTTGTGAAATGAGAACAAATACCTCCCCAATTGCGCAATGGTAAGGCGTTTGCTTCTGATCCGGATAGTCGCGGAATCAAATCCCGGCCGCATCAAACCGAAATACGTTTAATTAGTGTACTAGTAGCTGCCTTGCCTAACGCTTGGCATTAAAATGGTTCCACCGGGAAAATAGTGTAATCTGTACAATGTTAAACCCGGGAAATTTGTATCCCGTGTAACGGTTCTTTACATCAGACACGTAATGGAATCAGAGCTATCTTCACAGAGAGCTAGGGTATTGCACCTGGTTCTCTCATATTTTCTTCTGTCTCTCAAAGTCTTCCAACATCTGGTTTTGACTGAAAATTGCAGTTATTCTGTCTCATGTCACCTATGGCATTACAACAAAATTTTAGTCTAGTTGGCGTCACGGGAGGTCAAGCAATAATGCAACAAATAGGTGCAGGCAGACCTTGATTTACTAAAATGAACATACAAACAAACATACAAATTAAAATACCTGTAAACAGGAAACTACGCCGAGAGAAAGGAAGCAAAAATAAATAAGGAGAAAAGAAAAAGAGCGAACCAACAAATTGATTATCATCTATGAGATGTCATCAGATCTTTGAATAAAACTATCAGTATAACTCAACAAGTGACCTAAGGTTTATGTTGTTAACAAGCGTATACAGGACGAGAAATTACGTGACTTTAACGGGGTTCTCACATGTGTCACTTATCGGTTTAAAACCGATGTAAACAAGCAAGAAAGTGACAGTAATTCCTAAATAACCTTTTTAGAGGAAATATAGGAACACATATTTTCTGCTTCTACACGTGTAAAATATTTTAGATTTGCCTGTATTTTAACGACGGCATCCTTGGCCAAAATTTTAACTCGACGGCATTTTGTAGAACGACGCAACGCCGTGATTCTTCGTGTTGAACTTATTTATTAGTAATTAGTAATAGTTTATAAATCAGACATGCGTTAAAATTTATTTTGCTTATTTCTTTCATAAAGCGAATTGTTCGCAAAATGTTTTTATAGTTTTTTTCAATAATGCTGTCATTAACGTGAACTTATTCTCATCTAAATAAAGCCCACTATGTTTGATCGGTATGCTTAACATATGTATCATAACATGCTCTTTTATTCTCTTTTAATTGTGATATAAATTTGATCGATTTGAAAATGTTCAATTTATGTTGCCTGGAGGCCATCAAAGGGAGACTTCCAAATACTCATTAGTCCTCTGTAGTTACACCAAAGGTTTATAAAGATAAATGGATGAAGTAATTAATACAATAAAAGGGAAGGCAAAATAAACTTCAGGAAAACCCGTCCCATGTACTTCCCAAAGTGAAAGAAATTCAACAGCCAAGAAATGATAACATTTAATAACAAAATAGCCATTCCTAAGGTTAATCATAAAACTGCCCATACTCTTGTTATATCCCCTCCTTCGGAAAAGGTCAAAATATCTTTATCGAGAAGAAATCAGGAAAAAATAAGAAGCACTGACAAATTAATTGACTACCATGCAAATAACCTTTCCTCGTAAGATGATAATTTGTTTCTTGCATGGCTTTTCGTGTAAGGAAGGTTGATGCCAACCCGAGCCTAGTGTGTTATGCGGAAACAAGGTTTACAAAGTGTTCACCTTTCATATAATGCTATATGACAATGTTTCTATTGTGCTACAGACGACGGTCTTCATGAAGGCAATTTTGTGATGACAATAGAAGAGTAGTTCAATACGGGTATTTTTTAGCTTTAGCCATGAACACGATAAGGATGTCTAGCATGGCCAAATATTTTAATCTACTTATCTGGGGGGGGGGGGGGGCGAGCGGAATCATAAGGCTCCAGTTGTGATTATTCAAATGCATAAAGGCCAGGCCATAGGCCCATGAGCATACATATGAATATCAATGGAATTAATGATATATAGAAATAATTGCACTTCTATCAATCGATCGTAGGTCTCAATATATATAAATACATGTACACTTATTTAAACAAACAAGGTATTTTCGAATCACAAAGTAAACATAGACATTAAACATAGAATATCATATAACTATAGTGAGGCGACACGGGTTACAAATATCATTTAAATGAGTATTTAAATTATTATATAAATATAACAGGGAGTCTAAATTTAAAAGCCTTTTAGATAAACATTGTTAATTTGTTTTGAATAGTCTTATTTGTATTTGTAAAAGTTCAACAGATTTGGTTATGTTTAGTCTATTTAAATAGGTGTTTTATGAATGTATTGTCTTCTTAAATAACTAAATAAAGTTCATTCAAACAATAAATAAAATTCATCTACTATTTTATGGCAAACTTGACTTTTCCTTTCATATTCAGTATAGGAGTAGGTTCGTACCATCTACCGGCCTCAATTTCTGACATGTGTGACGAAAGACTATGTCTCGTCAATGCAAAACTTTCCTAAATTTAACTATATAGTATATATTAACATTAAACAAAAATAGCTGCAACTTACAGTCTGCGAACAATATAAACGTTTTTGCTCTAGATGAATTATCAAATTCAGCAAACCATTTTTGTACATATATTTCTTAGTCTCTGTTACAGTTCACATATAAATATGTATAAAATCACCAACACTTTAGAATAAACATACATCATAAAATCCTAGTGATTGTAATATTTCTATAATTACTTTTTCCCATGACTAACAATTAGGCAATCTTTCTAATTTTCTATACGGTTTTCTTTAAACAGCTTTAACATATTTAATATCATCACATTGTCAAATCTTTAACAAATAATTAATCACAATTACAATTCCTGTAATTAGTAATGGTTTTCTACCAAGTTCTCCATACACAAAATTTTTCTGAGTTTGGGTTCTTACACCCAGTTAATTAGTAATGGTTTTCTACCAAGTTCTCCATACACAAAATTGTTCTGAGTTTGGGTTCTTACACCCAGTATTTCTTTACAGAACTTGGAATTCACTCTTTCTAACTTAATGCAATTTCGTAGAGCCAAAACTTCACAAGCATAGTTTAAAACAAGATGTATTAATTTATTAAACAATATAAATAATGGCATGTTACTATGCCAGAAAATTTTACTAGGTCTGAATTAAGCTTGTAAAAAGTCTTCATAGCATGTCCTGACCAAGTGTCAAACGTTGTGCTAAATGACCCACCACTGCTAAATACTATTCCAAGATAAGTCGTTTTATTCACAATTCGCACTCAAGCCCTTGATACAAATATATTGAATTTTGCCCAATGTTTCAGCCGTCAATAAAAAATATTATTATTATTTGTTTTATTTACATTTACACAAATACTTATGTGAAAAACGTTCTATAAAAGTAAACAACAACAAGTCGTATTGTAACTCAATTTCAGATTCTGATAAAACAGACTGCCCTAAATACGTTTCCTTTTTGAAAAAAAACTACACCTATTTTAAAAACTCAGATAGTTTTGTTATTGTGTACAAATTTTCGATGTATAATATATTCTAAGTTGTACGAAGGTAATGCCAAACAACAGTGCTATATGATTGTATTTACGTGAACAACATGACTATACTTACGTAATATGCAAACATATATCAAAAAACTTGTTATTGCATCCATAACTTGAAAGGGTTAAATTTTTAAATTATGAGCGTGACTTTTGATTCATTTCACTCAAAGGGTTTGGCTTATATCATGAAAAAGAAATAAGCAGTTTATAATGATGTCACATACAAATAACATGAACCCAACCAGCAACACATGTGATCATATATTCCTTCATTTTAAAAGTTTAATGATTAATTGTACATTAACACGTTGTTCAATCATTTCTTGACGGTTGACTTTCTTTTGTGGGGGGTATACATGGAACGGAGTTGGCTGAAATATATCTTGTCTAACATTTGAATGTATTTATCACTACATCAATTGAATTTATCCATCTTTTGTCAACATTT
This sequence comes from Mya arenaria, assembly GCF_026914265.1. Classification (NCBI taxonomy): domain Eukaryota; kingdom Metazoa; phylum Mollusca; class Bivalvia; order Myida; family Myidae; genus Mya; species Mya arenaria. Next base: position 58,750,425 of record NC_069122.1, on the reverse strand, counting down.
GGTGAAACATATGAGTGATTACTCCGTCTCGTACAGAGGGACAATGGATAATTTGGACGTATCACCATGACGGCCTACCTAGAACACAAACTTAATATTTAAAATCGATCAAAATCGATCAAATGGATGGGTATACATTCATTTCATTAAAGAAATATCATTTGGAATAAAGGTTTAATGCTTTAATCGTCACGGTAGAGAGAGTAGTTCAAACTACTTATTAAATAAAAATTAGCAAGTTATAAGAAGAATTCATGCTAACAACAGCATATGTATAAAATTCACGTTAACAACGTCTTTCTCGAAATATCTTTGAAAGAACTTAAATTAATTTTCAAACAATTCGTTTAATGAATGAAAAAAACAAAATTATTATTTTAATACATGTATAAGATCTTAAATATTACAAATTACTAAGAAATGTATACGAAAGAACGACTCACGGCGCATACAGAGTTGCATCGTTGCGCCACAAAATTCCGGCGGGTTGAAATTTTGGCCAAGGATTCCATTGTTAAAATACAAGCAAATCTAAAATATTTCAGACTTGTAGAAGCAGAAAATAGCATGGTCTTTTATAGTCTAAGAAATAAATTCTTATAATTTCTCTCAAAAAAGAAATTTAGAAATTACTGTCACTTTCTTGCTTGTTTACATCGGTTTTGAACCGTGGTGATACATGTGCAAACCCCGTTGAAGTCATGTGATTCCTCACTCTGGTATAATCGCTTTTTTATATTTGAATGATTTAAATGAGTGTTTGCTTGAGTTAAGAAAAGTATTCTTATTTTGAATTAGCATTTAGTTTAGTATAAATTTGCAGGAATAAAAACACTTTAAGCAATAAACATTAGTGTATTGATAAAGGGAGACAACAACAAAATTGTGCTTACACACGACAAGTATTCAGGAGTAGAGAACCTTATTTAAAAGTTTATATTTTTATAAATCTATATATCTGTTTACAGAGTTTTATTGAAAGAATGCAAACAAAACATTAAATTAATAAATAGGAGAATTCATCACTTTATAAACAGTTCTTGTGTACATTTGAAAATGAGTTCATTTATTGAAAAACATACTTTACCGTTTGTGATTGTCATGCTTAATTTCATATTCACATGATGGAACATTTGATATAGATTATGTATTGTATTTGGTGTCACTGTCAATTTTTATAATTTTATTGTAACTCTAGGTTATTGTTTATGTTCCTTATCAAGGACGTTGTCGATATATATTTAGTTTTCGAAATAGACTTTAATAAAATACCACTAATACATTTCAAAAAAATAAAATAATACCCCATTGCGTAGGCGATCAGCAAACGTGGCCACATCCCCCTTTACGTAACACATCTCACGCTTTGTCCTGTACATTATCAAGCAGAAACGTTAACACAAGCGATTCATGAAACGGCTCCTTCGGGTAAAATAACTTTATTGAACGATTAATACAAAATAAAACAAATAAAGTATGTGTTTGCTTCTTGATAGTATCCTACATGCAGTACTCTGTAAACTTAAGTACAGTGTATTATTGGTTTCGTATGTGAACATTGGTGCGTAAGGCTTCAGAGCAAGAAAGGGTATTGAAGCTGTTAGGTAAGGAAGAAGAAGCGGACGTTGCCAGCCTAACACACTACCTAACTTTTGCGAGAAACTTCACACATAAATTGGTGTTTGTAATGTTATTAAAAGAATTTCTTCTGCTAGAGAAGCCAAAAGATGAAACTCTAAAACATTAATAAATACAAATAAATGCTTATGTGAAGACCAGAGTATTTTTTTTAATTAAGTGACCTACACTAGTTCAAGAGTAAAGACACTCAATTGGCTTCGAAAGGTTTTACCTCTTATTTTGACCTACAACTCAGAAATGTGGCTACTTATGCTCATTTAAGATCAATACGATTCATTATATTAATAAGTGTTTATACGGACCATTTGCTTCAAGCTTAAATAGCTTGTACGAAATTGACATTGAAATTTTAGCAAATATGAACTGGGGTGATCCTTAATTGGGCCTAATTTAGTTTGACTATATTATGTATCAGGCTCACACATGTGTGTGACATATTTGTCAAGTTATAGTCGCTAACGGTTCAACAGAAAGGTCATCCACCATGATGAGTGACAGCCATAAGATGCAGTGTTCTATGTCACTTCAGCTTCTATATAAAAACATAAATACAATCTTAGTTCATGACGTACATTTAATTGCTTAGAAATCATAGAACATATCAAAACAGAAGTTCGTGTTTTGTACATGAAGACTCCATATTAGTATTATTTCTTTATCTTCTAAGAAAATATAGGCAGTTGAAGGACGTTTCAACTTCGATTTCATGATCCACTTATTCTTAAGTAGAACATAATTTGATTATTTGAATAATGCGAGATTGTAGCCATTACAGGAAGCTGTATGTCGTGTTGTAAGAAATCATTGAATATACATGTTTCCATTCCAATTTGTTCATAGCAAGTTCATGATTCGAATAGGCCTCGCAAGTAGGTATATATCATTTTGAAGTAATACAGCGTAATCCGAGGACTTTTAATTGCTTTCAAATATTTTACTTTTTAGAATACTTGGCAGATTCTATCCAACGTTTATCGGTCTAATAATTATGTAAATGATATTCCCTGCGTGCCTTTTACCACAGACTTAACCCATATTATCAAGCTTCCATAGATTCAATAGTTGTGCTGACCATTGACCCTATCAATCATTTCATAAATATTGAATATCTATTGCGTATTGATAACATCTTTTGACAGAAGTAATCGTTAACAAATTGTAACTATGATTATAATAATAACATTTTCAAAAAATGTATTATTATATGCATTTGCATAGCCGCTATGTAATAGAACTTCTTCCTTATTAATCCTATTTTACCGGCTTTTCTGCAACGTGTCCGATTTGAAAACACATGCGGAAATATAACAAAAATCCAATATGATCCATGTAAAAGAAATAAATGGCGTTGGCAATATTTAAAGCAGTACCAAGAGATCTCCGTATAGAATGAACAGGTAACACAACATAATATTAACATTGAAATATTTCTTCATACATATGCTCTTATTGCAATGACCTTCAATTAAGCTGTCGTGCCGACAGATATGCGAATAATAACGGCCAGCAAGAAATCTAGGCAATTTCGCTTAATGTTCACGAGCAGTGTTTCCCGTTGACCTGAAGTGAGCAGACCTGCTGTGAATCGAAGATAATTTATCTCGGATGACATCCGTGAAACTCAAATTGGATGCACCATATATTCATTGATTGTTTCTCTGTCTCGAAATGATAAGCATTTAAACATAGATATATATATCTGGATGTGAAACTATAGAACGCCCCCACTAAAAATTTACTTTATTATTTTAATATAGGAGACCAAAATAAATATTGTAAGCTAGAAGTGCAGCATGAAGGACAATGAATTGTTTTATTTTTCTTGAAGAATACCAGCCAGCCTCCCCCACAATTTAAGTCAAAGACAATCAGTGCTGGGGGCTTTTCATTACTTTGATGAGTTTATAATTGAGGATACTGGCCGGTTCCTCAGCTGGTTTCGGTTTGGACCCTTGTCCATAAGCATACCGTTTTCTGTTTTCTTTACTTCGGTAACTATTGTGAAATTTTCTTTACCTAATCAGGTTAGACAACAAACTTACGCCTTTTTATATTTCGAACAAACCCAGTGTTATTCAATCAACTGACCTTATGTGAAAGCATTCAATTCTTTAGGAAGCAAATTTCAAATTCCCATTTTTCACATTATATTTATTTGCAACTTGTGTTTGATTTAAACATTCGTTCGAATTCGATGTCGATTTGTTGTGTAAATGTAGTGGTTTATGATGTAATGTTGGTCACGCGAATGCCTAAAGGAACATGCATGTTTCAATTCTGGTTTTCGGTCACTATTTGTAACTAATTATTTTGCCCGAGATTTGCCATTATTATCGTTCATAACGAATAACGAATTTTAAGTTGACAATCATAGCATTCTCTGTAAGCACATGCTATCATTTATGGCATTCAAATAAACAAACAAAGACAAATTAAGTGTCATTTTGTTTAATTGGCTTCGTGCAAGATGCAAAAGCGCCAAAAACGAATGTTTTACTGTCAACAATTGTCGGAAAAAGGACACTCAAGTCTATTAAATCTGTGATTGTTTTTTGTCCTATAAAAATGCTACTAAAATAGACATAGGAAAGAAGAATATAAGAATTTACTTTGTTGTCGTAAATCTGCGACAATTAAGGACAAACATTATATGTATTTCTTTGGCAGAATCGGGTTCAGCTTAATATTGTGCATATAACAAAATATGCGTAGATATTATCTAATTAAATGAAATTACGTACCAATGTGTATTGCCATTATCTGCAAGACAGGATAAGTATTTTCAGAACAGAACAGATAAAAACAGATTATTTATAAATAATTGTACACTGGTAATACAATTATATGTCAATAAGAATACAAATATATGGAGATATTCAAATTAGGTAGGTAATTCAATATTTAATATATTAAATGATCGATTTATACAAAACACTTCTTTGAGGAGGAATTTTTATGAGTTCTTGGGCAATTGAAAATAAAATGGAATTCGTCTTCATTATCTCTTTTATGACAACATAAACAATATTTTTCATCACGTTGAATAGGATTGTTGTTATATTTACCCGTTTGGATTCTAAAGTGTGAACACAAAGTATAAGCCTTCAAAAGAGTAGGCGTAAGGTTTAAGGTAATATTTATAAATACCGCACATAGACAAAAGGGTTAGAAATGCTTTATACACCAACAAAGTTGAAATATCAAGGGGTCGATACAACTGTCGCCTAACACAATGAATTCTAGTGTTTAACTCACACAAAACAATTCAGAGTATTGTCCCTTTTCATTAACACATACTTAATTATTTCTTATGCAGATGCTAATGTTTACAATGTATTTTATTACCAAACATCATGAAAGGTGAAGGTCAAACTTATCGTCAGATGAATCCTCAGGCAATACAGAAATATATTGGGAAAATGTATTCTTCATTCTAGTATTTTGAGGACAAATTGAGAAATTGGCAGATTTAAACATCGATACCAATTTCTAAAGGTAATGCATATGGTAACTATGTAGTATACTGCTCATTAACTTGTTTGAAAACGGTACATAAGTTATTCAATCCATCATAATGTTTTTCTCTGAAAACGTTTTCAAAGTAATGCAAGCGTACGCGCTTGTTTGCATTCAAGAATAGGTTTATCTTTTCATCAGATGTATAACAACTAAACGCATTTGATGTGAACTGAAATCTTGATTAAACTAGGGATTCAATTTATCGGATCCTTTCATGATTTTCACAAAAGAATGTTTAGCTTTTGAGATTTTTTCTTAATAACTTGTCTCTGTCAGTGATAAGAAGCTTGGAGCATGGTTATGCGTACAAAAAGTGGAGAAAAGGCAAACACAAGTCATATAAAGATCATTCGTTTAGAAGTTAACACAAAATGGTCACCTTCACATTTTGAATTTGAAAAACCATTGCTTACAGAAGTAGATTTCCTCGTTACTCTAGCACTTATTCAATCTATCCAATTGTGATAAGCATAATTATGTATAACATGTATAAAGGTAAAAATCAAAATCTGTCAGGGATTATAAGCATACAATTTGATAAAAGCAATCCCAATAACATGTTTACACCAGAATTACAAAAACAAATTCGTTTTGTATGTCCATGATTTAATTCTAATACGTTTTCAGGGTAACTATAAACGAAAGTACATACAATGGTAGTTATAATTGAAGAAAAAAAAATCAAACAAAAAAGTTCAAATATAAGGTTAATTTTTGTGCATTAAAGCACATACTTTTGTTGTTGTCTACTGTTTGTTTTTGTTGTTCCTATAATTGTTATACATGCTTTTTTGACTGACTATTAGTCTTAACTTTTATTTTATTTCTGTCACACTATTGATAAATGTATAGTCAACCGCAAACAAACGTAAACAAATATTGATATATATATATATATATATATATATATATATATATATATATATATATATATATATATATATATATATATATATATATATATATATATATATATATATATATATGAGCTTCGAAGTTAAATCCAGTTTTCGAGAAGTGAAATCCACTCATAACTCATATATTTTGTAACAAATATTTATTTAAATGAATATTGGATTGAATATGCATCATAATCGCATTGCAAGACGTCGTTGCAAGTTTGCGCGGTTGTTTATAAACAAAAGCACGTTTTGACGCATTTCTCAGCAGCTACTTCACATTCTGATTGAAGAAGCTGAAACAAAGACGGGTATGTAATTAATGCTTTCTTTTACGGATTAAGTTATTGCGTTGTTTCGTCATTTTGTTGTAAACTGACAGGATGTGGAACTGAACGTTCACCAGGTCTGACAAGTGGGTTTCCTCCTGGCCCTCCATTTTTTCCACTCTACAATTCCAGCTGCTGATCTACGGCCAATGTCGTTCGCACCGACAACAAGCGCAATCGTCTAAATGGTATAGATTGACACTAGTTTGTCAGCTTTGACTTTGAATTTTTTTATTTCCGAATTAAGGGCCGGCAGCGACCCAAAAGTGGGTAGGAAAGGTCAAAAACTAAAAAGTACATGTTTTATTTACCTTTGAGGAACGATCTTTTTTGGACGGAAACATTTATTCTTGGCGACATGTTTTGGGTTGGTAAGGAGTTAAACAAATTTTACAAAAAAAGATTTTGGATAAAAAAACATTCACATTATTAAGGAAAAGTCTGACGACATAAGAACAGGTACTTCGTTTTTATGTCAAAATGCCCAAGACTACGTATTCAACAATGTCTTAAGAGATCTTGATGATATCTTCTTAAATAAGAGAGTTATTCAGAGAAGTAATGAATTAAACATTATCTAAGTGCCTGGTCAGCAAAGTTCTAAAAAAGGTTGATCAGCAGTAAGGACTCGAATAAGGCTGACCGATAAGGTCAGCGATAAGAAATACATGTTGTTTCTAATGACACTATGTCTTTAGGTTTCACAAATAGTCAAATGTATCCCTCTTTTGTCAAACAGAACATTACAGCATAACGCACATTTTTAAGTAAAGACATATGAAAACAGAAAGGAAGATTTTTTTTATGAACATCATGCATTACTCACATTATTTGTTTCTGCACTTGGAAGTTATTCATTATTGAATCAATTTTCATTCTCATCAAAAGTTCATGTTGTTAAACATGAAATTTGGTATTCCAAACAGTCTGGAACAGACTGCACAAATTGCTATGTGCACCTGTCGGGGTTCGAACCCACGACCTCTCGCTCTGCAGGCGGACACTCTACCGCGTCTCTATAAAAGCTAGCTCTATAGCGAGACAGTATAAGTGCCGCTATATACATTGTATACCCGGTTACACATTCCCCCTCCGTTTTGAAATTCGTCCTCGAATTTCGGAGACAAAGGTCAATTCGCAATGACCTTGAGGCATATCGTATAACACGGGTCCCTCGTTGGGCGCCAAATGTAACAGACTGCACAAATTGCTATGTGCACCTGTCGGGGTTCCAACCCACGACCTCTCGCTCTGCAGGCGGACACTCTACCGCGTCTCTATAAAAGCTAGCTCTATAGCGAGACAGTATAAGTGCCGCTCTTCCACAGTTCCTTCCAAAAGACCACATCACTGTAAATGTGTCTGGCATACTGTCCAGTACAGACCAAGACTTCTTATTGGATGTGAAAAGCACTGAAGATTTCCAGGTGATGCCAGTTTACTGCTTTCAGTGCTGCGATAGACCAGGTACTTAATAGAAAAATAAAAGTTGTTCTTTATAACACTCTAAGATATTCGCATATACTCTAACATATCATAATTATTCAAGTTTACATATGCATTTATTACACAAAGGTTATATTCTGCACTCGTTTCCTTTTTTGCCATTGTTGCATCTTTTCTTTTTTTATTAATACTGTTTATAGCATTTAATTCACGAAAAGTTACCAATGTAAGAACTTGTTAATAAACAACAGCATGTAATTTCACAATGCCCGTATACAATAAAAAAACTACACTTTTTTAACTCTAAAGTTTAAGTTTTCATCAACTTCAGCCTGCAGAAACGAGAAAATCGCAAATGGCAAACGCCCATCCTGCAACAAGATGTCAGACATTGAACAACATTATGGTTCTGCCATGGTCATCCTGAAGAAAAAAACCGTTTTTCACAGGTGCGCTTCTTCATGGACAACCTGAAGAAACTGTTCAAGGTGGATGACATTACAGATTCCAATAAGCTTTTACAACAATTGAAAACGCAAGTACCTGTCACTTACAGAGGTCGCTGTGCCAACACAGGTGTGGAAATCCTCTCTGTAAAACACCGAATTGATGCATAACTTTTGCTACTGCTATTTGTTTTTTTGATATAGTGAAGAATATCTTTGAGTTAAAAATTGATACCATCTCTATGCCTCATAAACTTCACTCAAGCTTTTTGAAAACTTGACTCAATTATTTTATGGATGTCAATTTGTAATAAGAAATATCAAACATTTTCAAACCTTATTCTTATTTTATATTTTTATATTTACTGATCATTCTCACAGATTGCATAATTTTCTATCTCATAACTTTTGTTAAAATTGCACCTGTGTGCTATTTTGCAAATGTATCATTTACATTTCTGCTTGCCATATTTTTAAGATATTGAACAATTATCTGTCATCACTTGCATTGCCTTTGCATTCACAATTTTTTGTCAATCGCTGCATGTACACATTCTTAATATGCAACCTAAACAAATGGGCATAATCCATGTGCACATCTGTCTTTGCCTCATTCCTATTAATGATTTAAACAATGTCAAATTCTTAAAAAAAGAATATAACTTATTTACACAATTATTTTTATTTCAGATTGTTCAGCTCATATTTGTTACTTTAAATATAAAAATCACTTGCTATTTATCATTCCTGACAGAACATTAATTATGTGAACTACATCAGCTAAAATAATTTTCTTCCATTATAAAACAACATCAGTATTTGCGTTTTTGATTTTTAACAGTTGGAATTAATTCCTTACGGCTATTGACATAGCAACTTTTGCAAACCTTAGTATTTGAAATTTCAATTTGTGCTCACAACTACTTCCAACAGGTGCAAATCATTTATTACGGCTATTAATATTGCAACCTTTGCACACCTAATTATTTGAACTTTTGCTTTTTGCTTACACATACTTTCCACAGGTGCAAATCACTTCTTACGGCTATTGACATTGCACCTTTTGCAAACCTTAGTATTTGAACTTTTACCTATTGTTTACAAATGTTTCCCACAGGTGCAAAATCACTTCTTACGGCTATTGACATTGCAACTTTTGCAAACCTTAGTATCTGAACTTTTGCTTTTTGTTTACAAATTCTTTGCACATGTGCAAAACACTCATAATGGCTATTGACATTGTAACTTTTGCTAACCTTAGTATTTGAACTTGCGAGTTTTGTTAACAAATACTTCCCACAGGTGCAAATCACTCTTCCCCACAAAACACTAACTGTATAGTGCTATGGATCGAATTAGAGCGAGCCTTTTTTGTTGTCTCCTACAGCAATTTTGTACTTGTAATGTGCATTGGTACCATTTAAACCTGATGTATGACTGTTATGCTCGCCATACATGGAGGAAATAAAAGATCTATCTACCTATACAAATCACCGCCAACGCATCCCACTGGCTTTTCAAATCGTTAGTCTAGAAATAAACCATTTCACATTAATGGAATAAATTCTCACTCGCTTCAGACCTGAATATTTGGAATTCAGCTATTGAAGATAAACGTATCTTTACCCACCTGTAAACCTCTGGAAGTAGGGGTTACCTTGTCATAGGTTTTACTTAACACAATGCTATATTTTCCAAACGATTGCTACATCGAGAATAAATGCACAAAGGGACATCTTTTGGAAAAAAATAAAACCACAGCAATATAGATTTGGAACAGAAGCAACGGCCTTGTGAGATAAATAAGTCTCTTTTGGTCTTTTTTAACGAATGTATGAAATTTGTTATACGCTATGCCTTTTTGTGGACACCCTTGCGGTGAACAAGAAAAACGATTACGAGATGATCTTTTCAAAATAGCAAAATTGCATCCGTCACTAATTACCCGATGTTTCGAGTTTTCTCGAGTCTCCAGTCCTTTTTCAAAGTCAAAACACGTCTAGTAGTTTTATTATATATTTATATTCGTTCATGACATTTTCATCATTCAAAAGCAAAATTGCATCTGTCACTAATTACGTTTTTATTTCCGTCATAAGTTCCCATGACTGCTACAGAAGGGGCATGCCATTCAGCAATGCAAGGCTGAAATATTACTCTTTAGAAAGCCTTGGTCTGAATTTTCTAGAAGGTTTTTTTCAGAGATTCCGATGTAAACATATATTTAATCATCTTCATGCTGCAATTTTGATTACACCCTTCTAGCTGATTCCACTGCCAATCAACTTGTTTTCCTATAGAACATATTTGGTAAGGACCTAGGTGAATTTCTTAAAATTAGAACACTATTTTATGACATCATCAAAGCCTTTGGAAAAGTCCGGCACAGTGGTTTGCTTGTCAAGTTACAAGAATCAGGTGTTTGTATCATTTTATTTTCATGGTTTTGTGATTATTTCACCGAACCTTCAAGGGCTTCTGAAATCATTATATGAAACTATCTACTTCTTATACATAGGTCCCAGTTTGAATACGCTGAAACTGTTTGAGATAAAAGCACTGATAACGAAAAAAATGAATTGCGAAAAGAACGAATGTGGAAGATTTGTAATCGGAGCAACAAAGTAAGTATCGTTCTTTGTCCTTCATAGAGAGCTATGCTGGTCGACTCTTTTTCAAAGATGCCTTGATCATAAATTATGCCATCTATTCAAAATGTATAACGTATTGTCCCAGAGAAATTTCGAACTCCGTTGCGCTTCTAATATCTGATCGATATTTTCTTTTACTAGCTTTTACTATTCGTCATTGTGCCTGCTACTGTACGAGCGTGGAATAACTTTCAAGAACACGCGCGGAATAGTCCTTCAATTTCAGTTTTCAAACGGTTTCTATATAGCCAACTCCTTATTTGCCCCTCCTACTTTACCACCGAAAGAGACGACTGCAGTTCATTTATGTTAGAATACGTACTATTTTCAGTGCTCTTAACGACCACCTTTTTCTGCAAAAAAAATATTGTAGAATTCGCCCTTATGCACTTGTATTGAAGTTTAAATAACACTCATTATTTTATGCAATGTATTTTATACTCAACACCAGAGAAGAACTCATATCAGAAATTACAACTGCAGAACCTTTACTATTGTTCAGAATTTCATGAAGGATTCGTAGATTATCTAAACTGTCGCCTTCTCTCTTTCTGGCGTGCCCATCTGTCATTTTCCCTCCTTTATCGCTTGTTCAGCTCCTTTGACTTGTTTGTATATATTGTCGAACATTGCACGAACATTTTCATATAAATAGTGTTAACATGCTAAAAACTTACTCATACATATTTTATCTCCTTACGTATTCAATATTCCGCTTATAAATGTAAGTAAAACGAACCGGAGAAACATAGTTAGCGTGCGTTTTAATCCGATTCAATAGATTATGTGTATAGTGGCATAAAATATTGCATAATTGGATCGCGTTCATTACCAGTTTTTTACCACGTTTAGATTGAAGACAAGATTAAACTATTTGAGATTTGTATCAGGGGTGAATCAAGAGCTTGAGCAATCTTAAATTTATCATCGCTCAGTTTATGAATGTTATATTACGTTCCAACTGTAATATCTGCGTATTATTTTATGCATTTGGGTGAAAGAATGTGGAATGAATTGATCATTTCACTCTGGCTCGAGTGAAATGATAATTTAGATCATTCCACTCTGTACAGACAACTCGAGACTATTTTTTATAAGATTTGCTTCCCCTGACTTGGAAATGTACATGTATGTAACAAGTTGAGTACATGTTTGTTGTCGTCTGTAGTGCAATAGATGACACTTTGGACAAATCGGTTAGAATTTTCAAAATCAAATTATACATTAGTTTTAATAAAACAAACATTTTTACGATTGATTATAACTATTAAAAAAGAACGAACTTACCAATTTATGCTTGAAATATATCATAAATATATAATTGGTATGTTTTTCAAGAATTATTAAGTACCGCCTTGGAACGGTCAGTAAAATGTAAATTTACTGGGGGTTTAAACCAGTTTATGTGCACCAACCTCACTCTTATCCCAACAATTCTTAATAAAGATAAAACGCAAAAGATAAATCAAACACTAACCGCGTACATGTATGCACAAGCATTTTGAATTTGACCGATTTCCTTCAATAATTTACCTTCATCAGTTCAACAATTCATTTCTCTTTTTTAAAATAATGCTCAGAAAAAGCTTGTCCAAACGCTGAACGATAAAGGAGTCCAGCCTTATCAAATAGCTCAGATCATCGGCCGTAAAAACCTGAACAAATAAAACAGATTGATTCCTAACTAGCTTAAATAGGCCATGTTTTTTTCCCGACATCTTTCAAGAAAACTTTCAAAGTCTGCGCTCCATCCTTCTCAAAAGCATCTTCGGGCACATCTTCGACATTTCTCTGGGATTTTCGTAAGCACAAAATTTAACGGAAACGTGACATTCAACTTTAATAGATATGAAACTAATTCCTGTCTCAACAACTAAACATCCTTCGGCTGCACTGAGCATGACTTGATCCCGAAAAAATACCGTAAGATCAAGAGTCTGAGAGCGACAGTGAATAGATCTATATACACTACGAAGAACACTAAACACAGACTTCCGTTGCTTTAACAAATGCACACTTTTATAAGTCAATCTTTTATAATTTAAATCTGTTGAAATTGTTCTTGAATGTACAAAAACTACCACAAGCTCAAGCTTCATTTAATTGTATTTCTACGCGATATATTTTTTTCTTTCCGAAATCCTTTTGATTAAATACTTGCTATGTACCTCAATAAATCTTTAGAAAAATAGGTTTCGTTGATGGAAGTAGTGTTTTATCTAAAAAAAATTCAATTCCAGCAAACACTTCCACAATAATATTTATTGATTTCAGTGTAAGATCGTATTTTATTTCACGAGAGGTCACAGAAATCTATTTATTATAAAATATTGACATTTGTTCTAATTCGATGCCGTTATTTCACGAAATGCCTAGTGTCATATTGTAAAGCCCTTGTGTCAGGTAGAGTTTGCAAAGTATCTCCAGAGTTGAACAATTTTGCAGCATTTCCCTATGCATTATCTGAGATTCAATCTTCTTTCATAACATTTTATTCACTGAGCTTTGTCATTATCATCATAAATAACGAAAAACATATTTCCATTTCACAAAAAAGAACATTTTATGTCTGTAAGCAAATGCTATTAAATTTTAAAATAAAAATAAAAATGACCGACGCATTGACAAATTCGAAATCAAATTTCTTTAAGGCATTCGTGCAACATGCAATGCAGCTATATATTTAAGCCTGCATCCATGAAGTTAATACAGTTACCGGATACAGGAAAGAAGCAAGTACACATTTAAATCAATCTTTTTCTTGAGTTTGTCGTAAATCTGTACAAGTAATACACAAAATAAATTACTTCTGTAACGTATTGTGCAGAATATTTTACGAGTTTTTCTAAATAAATGTATTACGCTCGATGGTGCACGGTGGTAGAGACGTTAGCTAAATCATGTGCAGATAATAACTAGTTTGGTTGTTATACAAATATCATGAATCTACGTATATATGCATTTAGGCATTATTTCCAGTACGGGTTTGATCGTCAAATGAATCGGCTTATCAATGTCTAAGTCATGCCCCGTTCTTTATGACTTAGTGGTTTCATTTCTAAATTAGACAATTCGTTAAACAGTTGAGGTATTATACAATCACTTGGAAGTTCACGGTCAAATTAATCGCTAGATTCCCCTCCCCCAACAATTATTTTATTAAATAGGTCTTAAGAGAGCATCTTACTTCCCTAAAGAAACGTTATATTGGGGTATAAACGTCGGTATCGGCTACTAAAAGGAAAGAGCCGATGGATTACACTGGACTACAATGTAAAACATCCTTGATAGGCTTCAGAAACAATGTATTGTTGACTGAATATAAGCACTGTCATAATGAATTGTTTCTGTTACTTAATAAATCGTATTCAAATTTTTGATTGACATCTGCAAAACCTTTCACGTGTTGCATAGCTCTACGCGATATCAAACCATCGCCATTTGACTGTCTGACATTTTGGTTGATAGTTACATTATAAACTATCAAGTCCATTTCATATCTTTCTGACATATTGAGAAACCAGCAACGCGAGCTGGTGGTGAGATTTATTTTCTAAATGTAAACATAGTAAAACATAATTCAGGTCAAAGTATAATTCAATTACGACCGAATACAAGCAAACATGCGTTACTTTATCCCTTATGTCTAATTATCAGGTGAGGGGGATTATGGTGCTGCTCTTCACTCTAAACGACACGAAATTCATTTCAATACACCGAGGGGAAATCATCGTGTTCATTTGACTTGTTACAAGATGTCCTGTTATTTTCTAGTTGACAGTAAGTTGACAGCAAGTAACGACAGCTCAAGTTGTTTGTTTTTTACCGGTAATGCCACATTAATGCATGTATATTAAGGAGTGTGTCTCTGCTGTTGTTTGTTTACCTTAATGACAAGCATTTTCACGTTAAAGCACCGAAAATCACGTCTTGACAAAACTATCGTCCTCAAAAGGAATACTATGAAGAAAACAGCGATCCAATAGTTATATATTTAGAGTACGGTGTTTAAGTCAATGTGACTGATTATGATTAATGCACGCAAGAATGACAATCAATTTTAACTTTATGAAAACCATGTTAAAAGGTACTCGGCCTTATAAATTCTTAACAGTAGACATACAGCGTACGAACAACTCAAAGGACAACACACCATTTAACCTGAGGAGCATCGGTGCTGGAGATGTGTGTCAAACAGATGTAAGAAAACAAGATTTTTTTTATACGTACATTTTTTTATAAGTCCTTGACACTATTGTTAGCCGACTGTAATAAGTTGCGATTCAAAGAACATTTCGCAGCTACAGTTCCTTATAGTTCCCTTGTGTTTACCTCATGTGTTACATAAAACAAGGTGTTTATACAAAACACATTCAGCTAGTCTATCGACAGTGCAAATTGCAAACTATTATTTTTGAAGTATACTTTGCTCTCACTTGTTTTCAATGAGTTACAGGTAAAGGTCAACAAATTAAGAAATATTGTTTTTAGAAAGTTGACTTTTAAATAATGAAACAAGTCATTGTGTACAGATTGTGTCCATAAATGAAGAATGGCTAACCCTTTTCTTTATTCAATACCTTTGTAGCATATCTTATTTGATATCGTTGAGATGTCGTTTATTGTAAAGTGATTTTCCCGTTTCGAACCTTTTATTACTTCATTAAATTAACTGTCAATATAAACCACCATTTGTACTTCAATTGGGAGGCGCTCTTCCCTAAATGTATTCACAAGGGAAAAAGCTGAACACATTTCACGGATGACGTTTTGGTAACATTTCTCTGAATTTCATTTTTAAAGGAAATTAAAGACAATTTGTACTAGACATAACAAAATGCAGCGATGTCCCGAAGGTGAAATTGTGCTTTGTTTAACACCCAAATTTGGTATTAAAAGTGTTGCACTTGTGATTAATGTCAACGAAGAGTGATAATCTCACTCATACACCTTCTTCTATTCAAAGAGTGCAAGTTATATTTCTGTCGAATCAAGCATAAGAGCACTTAAGTTCTTGAAATTACTATATCAGTTTATACGTTTTATTTCACTGTTTCCGTTGGTTTCAAGATGATAAGTGCTCTGATGAGGCTTATATTTCTTATTAAGTAATACTGATGAATGTTGAAACAAGTGTGAGGTTATAACTATGCTGGTATATTATACCTTACATAAATGTGACCCTTCTTTGTGAATATAAAGTTGATCGGTCCGTATATCAATGTATTTTAATAAAATTACAGTTTTTATGACGTCAGCGGTCCATATCATGTTTTTTGCCGGTCTGGACCTCGCCAAAAATAATATGGACCGCTGACGTCATACAATATGGACCGCTGACGTCATAAAACTGGTGAGTGCTGCTTGTTATTTACACAAAGACATTTTTTCGCAAGAAAATATATTAGATTTGTTTAATAAAACGCATCAAAGGCACTGCATTTTAAAATTATTAAGTGGTAAAAAATTGTTCGGTATAATATAAGAAATATAACACACCACTTCGGGTCATATGGATATGGCATTATAAGGACCGGCCAGTCAGCCCTCGAAGGTGAATGGACCTCGGCTAACGCCTCGGTCCATATACACCTTCGGGGGCTGACTGGCCGGTCCTTATAATTACATATGACCCTCAGTGGTGTGTAATATTTCTTAATTAAGCTCCACGTATATATCGGATCCAGTAACCTCGTGTTTTACCGCCCGTTTCAATGCAGTTCTCCCATCATTTATCGGTTAAGCTATTTTATGAGTGCTATGTTTGTGGTGTTTGCATTTGTAAATGCGGTTTTCGTATATGTTTATGTTTATAGTTCGTTTGGGCCCTTGCATTGTACTTCTAAACATAGTTTATTTTTTTATTTCAACTACGTTGTTAGGGTCAGTATAACATAAGTATTAACGGACAGTCTATTGGCATCTGTGTGACGAGGGAAGTCATAAAAGTTTTGAGTGGCTTCCATCTTAAAAAATAGTACATGTCACGAGCACGTTAGATAGTTTGCCTGCCGTTCTTTCCTGATCTACACTTAACGTTACACATTGACTATAATATAGTTGTTAGAGCGAACTCCTACGAATTACCGCCATTATGAGTTGGAGTGCCTTGGCACATTATTCATTAACATTGTTGTACATTTCTTTTGAGAGTTAAGGGTCCTTGCATCTGATCGTTAGACGTTTGGCTGCATTCGCGATTTGGGAGCAAACTTCTCCGAGAGCTTTAGGAATTCAACTCTGCTATTTGGTGGACATTAACACAATGATGGGTAGTAGTCCCTGGCATATAATTATTCGTGGTATAATGCTCTCTCGTGTCAGAGTTATGTGACCGCATGTTTTACTCTTTGAATGTATTGAAAGTTGTGGCGTGAATAACTGATATCACTGATATTAGTCATAAATAACATTAAATTCATTAAGGGTTGCATTGCCTGGCATATGTTTCGTGAACTACATCCATCTTGTCTTTGGTTATTTCTCATTGAATACGCTTTTTAAGAAAATATGATATCATCCATTTTGGTTTTATTTAAAAAGTATGTGCCCTTCAATAAATTTTTTACACTATTGGCTTCATTTGAATTTATGGACGAACTACTTTTATTTATTAAGAGATATCATAATGAAGCATTTTTTACATTCTAATCATGATGCGTTGTAGTGTCCGGCGTATGTTTAGTTGTCCCTGGCCATATTGTGTTATAAATTCCACCACTGCACTATATATATTTTCTAGACATTTTTGATAAAGCATGCACAAGTAACAGAACTTATCCAAATTTAATTTCAATTTTCAAATAGCGGGAGGGATACTTTTGTTTCTCATTATCATTATTTTCTCTTTAAAACAAGGAAGACCATGTCGAGATATCGGAAATCACCAGTAAATTGTACATTTGTGTTGTCATATTGTTATGTTCTTTATTTAAAAGTTGTCGTGTGGTGTGATGGAGAGTAAATAAAAAACAAAACACATCATATTATAAATCAGTAAAAGACATTGCCATGAACTCTTGGTTATGAATTCGAAAGTGTGAAGTTCCGAGATTTGTAGGATGATGTTGATAAAGCTGGGATATATCTCTATCTGATGTTGTTCTAACGCTGTATAAAGTCAATCGGTCAAGTGGTCAAATATCAGTATATTACAAACAAAATGACGATATATGGATATATGTATCCCTGTATAACAGTTACGTGTTCATGACATGTACGTTGTTCTTCAGTAAAACTCATCCAATGAAGATTATCAGAGTGTTCATTTCAAAATATGCTTTTCGTTGCCACCCTTTTATAAATGTGAGATGTATGCGACTCAATTTGTAGTTAATGGATAAGTCTAAAGTGACTGGCTTCATGGTAATTTCAGTTAAAGAACCGTTCATTCCAGGGTCTTAAAATAAGTCTGAAATGTTATAGAAGTCTCTCTTGACTTGTCCAATACACGGGGCCTTTTAGTGGACAAAACTGACATAAATTGGTATATACCAATTCAGAAGGACCTTCAACAAATGGGTTCTAGTGTATGTTTTTATATGCTGTTCACTAGTGCAGTTATTAAGGTGATAAAAATATATTTTGCCATATCATATAAACATGACAAGTAGGGGACGTAGGGGCATTTATACCGATACCTTCTGGGTATTTTATGACATGTGGGTCGTCTGTTTTACATGGATTTTAATCGTTGTTGAGCTACGTGTTATATCATAAGGAACACAATAAATCATTTTTTTTTTAATCAGGCTGAAGTTTTCGTATAGAAATTTCTATTCGACTTTCCCGTAAAGACGTCATATTGACACGTCTATACCGGGTTCTAAAAGAAAGAAAAAAGAAGGTAAAATATGTATTGATCTGGAATGTCAGTATAGTTTTACAAACGTACCTGCTTTTTTACATTCTAGATTTTGATTGAATACAGTCGTCGTAACAATATGTTTCCTTTTGAAAATGTACCATTTCGGTACTATTCAAATTTGCAATTAAAACGAGAATTAACATTAACAAAACATAGCAACTGTTGCATAGATGTATATGTGATAACAAACCATCATTTTCGGTTGATGGTAACTTGATACAGAGTCCTGTCTGTTTCATATTAAAAATAATTTGAGTATCTGAATGTAATATAATTGAGGTTTGCCATGTTGAGATTCCAGCCACGCGCGCTGGTGGCGAGATTGGATTTTTCAAAATGTAGCAAAAGGTTATTCAATACAACGTTAGTAGAATTCAGTTAACACAAACAACAAACTCACATGCGTCGTTTGATACATTTAGTCTAATTATCCGGGGGTGAACGATGCTGTTGTTATTTTATCCCATTAACGGCGTCAATATCAGCGCAATGCACTGAGAAGAACACATCGTCTTAATTTGACGTATTGAGAGGTGTCCTCTTGTGTTCTAATTTACAGTAATTAATGACAATTATCAGTTTATTTACTTGTAAGGTCAAATTGAGGCCAGAAGGTATGTCACACAACGGGCGTGTTTTCTGGTGTTGTTATTTCCTCTTCAATACACGATTGTCCATTTAATGGCACCGGCAGTCACGTATCTTGTACATTTATCATGTTGACAGTAATTGATTTTACCAATCAACTCGAATACCTATAGTCGTAGGGTCATAGTGAAGTCAGATTGAATACTTTGAAGAAAACAAACGATTCAAAAAGTTCTTATATGCTAAAAACATGATGTTAAAGATACGCCCATGTGACTAATTATGATGAATGCATGCCATATTGCCTATCATTTTTTGAGCCGCATTTCGCGAATTCGGGCGTTTGGACATTATTATAGAAATAAAATAATCATTAATAAAAAATGCCAAAAATATTAAAAAAATTCTATGTATATCAATTTCTTACCAGCTTCTGTATGTGTCATTGTCGCATCATTTTCTCGAAGATTTATGACCATTAGTTTACTCATTGTTCCATAGCAACTATGGATTTCGTCCCGACTTATTTTGACTGCATTCATAGTCTGTGTTTAAATCCGCGCAATGTATTAAAAGTACAAAAATAAAACATCATTTGTTCTCTTAATTTATGTTTCTCAAAGTGACACTCTTATTCAAAATCAATTAATACACATGCATTACAAACAGAAGTTTTGAGTGATAAAAACGCAAATATTATTAACTAATTGGTGAATGCTATTGAGATTTACAGTGATCTTACTACTATAAAGTAGAAATACCGTGTTTTCTGCACCTCTATTTCAAATTAAACTCGGTATCCTTCATAAGAACCATTGTTTTCGACATTTGTACATCCTTTTAAGAATATTAAAACAATTGTTTTAATTGTTTACTTTCTGCAATGTCATTTAATTCAAATATTCCAAAACATAATAATAGCATATACATGTCCTAAGGTAAAACAACCGCGTGATGCAGCTCAAATACTCTATTTATGGGCACACGTCTAAGGCCTTATAGAAAGTGAACGGTAGGTACACTACGTACACACAATACAGACATATCAATACATGTTTTGGTCTCCGCATGGAACGATCAGTGAAACCTTTAGAGTTAAACTCATGCGTACATGAACTCATGCAAACATAAACTTGTCCTGTTTCAGTAATTGCAACATTGAAGATAAATGATCAATCGTTTTTGGTCTTGTGACGTCGAAGGTGTCTTTCTGGTGGTATTTGTTTAGAATGTATCATAGGAATGACTTGAAACAATGCCTTATAGTCTGGAGACGCAAACCTTTCTTTATTTAACAGACAAGGTTTCTGTTGTATAAATTTCGAACATTTACAAAGTATGTTGTGTTGTAACGTCGAGTGCGTCTCTGAAACTGCGTTTGTATGGCTAGAAATCATTCAATCATGAACTATTAGGACTAACGGGCTCGTCCCTGTAGTTTATATTGTTTCATTAATACTTCCTTGTAGTTCATGCTTTCAGAGAATCTCATCTTCCACACTGTGTTTCATAATGATGGATGAAGGATATTCGGTATGTTTAGAAAGATATCGTATTTAAAATGTTGTCTGTGACAAATAACGTTATGTGTTTCTAGTTATATTTGTCTTAGTTGCAGAATATTGTTTCTCTATATCGAAACTCCTTTTTAAACTGGGATTGTCAATTTGTTCATCCTTGTTAAATACAGTTGTTTTTTTTGACGGCTAACACATCGACAGTACTCATACAAAGCGACATGTTATTACAAAATGAGAACAACAGCAATTCGGATTTTGGACGGAAGTATCTTTTGATTCGACAAATGTACGAAATATTTTTTCCTGTGCCCTTTTAATGGACATAAATGGTGTGAACAGATATAATGATGTCGACTAATGAAGGAACCCAATGTCAATGGCACCCTTCCATTACCTGGCCAATACGTGCATCACCGTGTGCACACCACAAGCACCGTTCCTTTGTGATTTAAAACAACAATGACTGGAGGTTTGTTGTATACCAAGAACGCTGGACACATTTATTACATGTTAAGTGATAGTCTTGTTTGACGTGTTATTATTGTTGAACCACTTTATCAGGTTTTAAGCTTTTTAGGATTATATTTTGATTTTTACATTGATTTCATCTTGAAACTAAAGGATGTTAAGAAACATAAAATGTTTAAAATCACTAAACAGATTAGATATGTTTATGCATTCAGTGGAACATACAATCAACCACGGAAAGACGCATACATACCGAAAACACCTTAACGCTAGTTGTCGTGCCAATATATATGTCAGTAATTGCGAGTCAACGTACTCTACGCATCCATTTTAGTAAGATATAAGTGCCCCAGCTTTGCGCTTAAAGTCGACTACGGAATACTCAGACATATTGTGATTCGAAAAGCATGGCTCTTGAATGATAATCAAATAGACTCAATACTGGTCAAGGAACAAATGCCCTAGATATGCAAGTTTTCTAAACATCTATTTTCTTGAGGTCGATGCATTTTTCTTGCAGTTATTCGTGTGATTCTATTTGGCTTTACATACCAGTTTTCGACCCTATTTCCATAAGTTTTATGCATTTTTTTTTACTGTTTTCGATTATGTGAACCATTGGTTGTACTCATGATAATCAGAATTAATACCTCTTTTCTTTAAAAACACTGGTTGCTATTATGGACCGTATATATTCGTACCCAATACATTTTTTTTTTCAAAGAAATATTACAAGACAAATACAAACATATATTGTTACCATTCAAGACACAATTAAGTGATATTAAGCCATAAAGTATTTTCCTTCCGGTTTATCAAAGGGGTCACGCCTACCAATGGTCTGTCATCAAATGACTATAAATTTCTGCAGTTTTACAACGCTTTTAGTAGGTGTCGTTGCAATGCGGATATAATAGATAGAACACTTGACTGCATAACTTATTATTCCGTATAAAGATTGCCACAGTAGCCATTCATAGAAAATAACAAATCAAAGTTGTTATCGTACAATCAATTTTAGACATCAAATTTACCCAAATACTGGCATATATTCATTATTATTGATTGCTTTACATGTTAAATGCGGTATGACATATCGCAATCTTTAAGCGGCAAACACACTTACCGTCACAGAACCGTCTTGACTTACAAGTCGCAAATCCTTGCAAAATATACACACACTGAATTAAATCTGCAGAGTCATATTGTGCGCTTCTATGGCCTACCCTGGAAAAGTGACATAAAGTCTTATGGCAGCGCAATGTAAGGATCGATGTAAGTGGCGCATGATATAGCTGGTGTAGACGATGACCTGAGTAGGTATAATCCAATCATCATAAAAATACCTGACAGTATGAATTGAAAAAACTTATGTTAAAAAAACTACAGAAACAAGCCCAGTAGCAAACAGTTAAAACATAAACCCGGTTTAATGGCACTGGGTAAACGCCAAAGACATAGAACACAAAAACAAAAACAAAAAAGTCACAAATAAGAAACATGGAAGAACAGCACAATACTCCACAAACAGCACAGTGTATACATACTATATAAAAAAAACTAGGTATATTTGTCAAGGATTGGTAGGTACCGCCTTTGAACGGTCAGTAAAGATCATCATAGAAGTTTTTACAGCTAAATATTGACCGTTTACTTCTTGTTTTTGTATGTGATGAAAGTTTGTTTTGGGTGTTTGAATGTGTGTATGTAATGTTAATATGTTTGTGTTCATAGTTTATTTTCGTTTCGGACCCTATATAAGGATTTTTTTTTAATTTTCGACAACTGGGCTCTTTCCGGTATTTTCCATTGTATTGTTGTCCATGCAAACAATTGTTAAATGAATTTCAATTCGTTTTACAGTTAATGATTAAGACATACCAAATGAAAGGATAATTTTAAATCATTGCTGAACATGCTTGATGTACTCGTAACTTCATTTTAATCGTATTTAAGTGTTTTATATCCACTTTATACTTATTAAAACATGCATTCGTCCCACTAGGAATATTATGATTAAATATTTACACCTCAACTTCCATTTCTTAAATAAACATATCATCCAATGAACGCAATATCGATATGCTCGGATCGCATATAAATATACATGTACATTGAAAAATGTTTACCTTGTAATTGCTTTCATTGCGTCAGCAAGCCACGAAAAACTTTAACAGCATGATGAAAAGTGTTCATTGATGATTTGCTAAAATATTGTTTTTACAAGCGTTTAAATTTTACGTTAAAATCACCTATGAATTTGTTTAATATTCCCCGCGTTGTTATGACGTCATATGGCAAACTGTTTCCGGTTGGCGGTCGGGTCGTTCTACAGAATGTTCGAGAAACAATTAATGAAAGGTTTTCTGAAATAAAATTAAGTCTCTTTTTGAACAATTCTGAAAAAATAACTATTAATATAAATATAAGTAATTAATTTCGTGCTAGGTGTAATAATCGGGGATGTAAAAGCAATTGGGCTGGTAAACATTTTAACCAGCCCAACTGCATTCATACCCTGATAATGGCATCAACCCTGCAATTCAATCCTTAAATGGTTTGTTCAAAATAACCTGACAATTCTCTCAAAATTGAAACTTTCATGCCAAGAACCACCATAGGAAATGCCATGTTTAACATTTGAACCATATAGTCCTATTGTTATTTTATTTATAATAATTAATTGCAAAACATTGGTAATATAATTTGTTCGAAGAATAACCCGATTTAGAAGGAAAGAAAATCATTTTAATTCGTATTTGATAGCTTTGGTAATCGTCTGGAGAATCCGAGATAGGCAACTGAATTCCTGGATACAGTTTCTGCAAGTTATTTAATAAAAAGACAGTCTTTCTTAAATTGCGACATATTAATTATTTATACGCCGTGAACGACAATAAACTAGGAACCGCTTCGGGTTTTGAAATACTTTACATGATATACTTAAGCCTAGGCTTTACCTAATTGTTTCTATGTAAAGCGTATTGTTCAATTTCTGAAATCATACCTTACAGGCAAGAAAATACACATGCCATTTATAACAAGACTCAATATTAGTATTTAGAAAAAACAGCAAAAAAGATAATCAACATGAAAACAAAAGAAAATGTTAGAACAAGATTTGTGCAGAAAAGATTTTTAGGATGGACATGAGGAACACATACGATATAGCATGACGCGTAATTTAAACAGAAGGGGCCATGTTATGATGAATATCTGCGTCAAACAAAATCACTTGCTCTGTACATTGTCGAGCCATACCGTACACTTATTCTGTTTACGGAACTATAGATTTGCGCTCTTACACTTATTTGAATGGAAAATCTTATAAGTTTACTTTTCCCTTAATATGATAGGTACGACTGATGTACGGTAGAAAAGGTAGGGTTAGGTATAGTGCCTGCTTTTTCACCAAGACAAAACACAACTTCTTATTTAATTATGTTTTTCTTTTATATTTAAATATTTTAATGTCGGTCAAGCTATAAATGATGTAAATAGAGTAGAAAACAACCAATACTTACAACATTTTTGTCATGAATAAACATATGGTTAAAGCTCCAAAAATAACCTCTAAGCATACGTTTAAACGACGAAGTAAAGAAGTTTATACGCCATACATTTTCTAGACATTAGCTTTCGTGCCGTCGGATATGTCATTTACAATGACCACCAAAAATGCTAAGCAAGGTCTCTAGAGAGGAATGAACGTTTATGAGTTGTGATAACCATTGCCTTAAAGTGACCAGACGTGCTGTGAATGTGAGATAATGAATCTGGGATGACAATCCCGCACACTTGAATAAGATATGTCAAGGCCTAAACGACCTATGCAAATTAACTGGCTGGTGTTTATCCTTCTTATTGTAGAGTGTCACCGTGAAATCGGCGTCTGATTATTCCCATGGAGATAATAACATTTCAAGGTTGTGCATTTGAATGTACTTGCTGTTGTTGTTGTTGTTGTTTTCAAGCAGATACTTATTTACACCATGTATTTATTCCCATGCCAGTATGGGAGGTCAAGGAGTAATTACAATGATTCGGAATTAACCACTCAGTGTGCAACCTTTTTATCCTTATCTTACATGCATATAGTGTTCGGTTAGTGAAACATAACATTCAGTATTATGTAGCTTTCAAATTGGTAGATTAACCAAGGAGTATATAGGGAATTTATTTCATGGTCAAACTTTTCGTCAGATGAATTTCATCCTACCACCAGAAACATCAGAGTTATGACCTTTACATCAGATTATGGTTGATGAAGGGACGTAGCAAACTGGAAAAACAACTATGAGTAAATATTACTTCTTCAGTAGCTTGTACTGAGTTTCCTTTGACTGGTTAAACTATCGACAGTAAATTTTATTCTAAAAGTTTACAATGTCACATATATAGGATCTGACACTCGTTGTCATTATATACAAAAGTTTATTAAACTCGTTCATGAAATTTTTTAGTAAGCGAGCCTTTGGCGAGCTTACTTACAACTTTCATGGACGAGTTTAATAAACTTTTGTATATAATGACAACGAGTGTCAGATCTTGTTTTTCACATGCTTAAAACGGTGTTTTTATTACCAATTTAGTTCCACTTTCTAAACTCATTGTTTGACAGCCAAAGTACCCGGACTGGAATGTCATCGATTTGCCATATAAATAGTTCCAAATGAAAATGACAAAAATAGCATGCAGTTATTAAGTTTTAAATCTGATAAAGCGCTTAACAAGTCACAAACATAAAAATGTGTAGAAAAATATCCAACAACATGAATAACGAACAATTTTAACAAACAAAACACATTTACTACACTATTTGATGATGTCAAATCGAGAGTACGTGCATTTACGCGATTTATGTGTCCTACATCGGTCTGTCAAGTTATACTGCGTACACGGATTTTAAAGTTATTTGCTGTCGCTTTCTAAGATGATATTATTGCAGCGTTTTCGTATCGTACATGAAGTTATAAAACATGCAGATGATTACGGCGAAGCCTTACTCTGTACTGCCTGGATGTTGATGTTAAAAAAGTTTCAAGAATGTTTCCGTCGAATATGGTGTTCTAGTCGTCATGAAATGTGTTCCGAGATGCCTGTGCTGCGGAATTCGTATTTTTGTTTTTGGTAAATGACAGCTGATTAAACTGGCAAGCAAATGTTATTATTGCATATTGCCTGTGTTTGTCAAGATGGAGATGTTTGGAATGTTCTCATGTTGTGTGTCACTAATGTGGCTGTATTTGTTGACTGACTGGATATTTCTGTGACTAATGATCTGCATTATCTGGTTTGGCGGAACATTGTAATCAGACAGTTTTTGAACAAGATGCTTTCTGGCACTATGATTCGTTAGCCATTGTCTCCCGTAAGTCCTACAGCTTCATTATTTAAGTAAGTATTGGTTGGCGTTTTTAAAAAACATTTTGTTTACAAACAATGCGGAGTTATATCTAGGTCGCGTGTGTTTAGTCTAGCCAATAGAATTGTCTGATATGTTATCACATGTGTATGATAAGAAATATTCGTAATGGCTATATTACACAGAAAACAAGGGTAAGCATGTGATAAATTGCTTTTTGAAATGTTTGAAAACAAAACATAAGTATAAAAACAATCGTTCTTTTGAAGATTTTTATGTGCAAATTTCTGAAAAATTGTGCAAGCGTACGTGCTGTTTTGCGCTTAAAATGTTGCTCATGTTGTTTCATCAGAGCCATTTAAATTGAAATTATGACTGCCGTTAAGAACAATGCACACTGAGAGATAAAATCATTATTTTCAAAACTATTCAAAAGCTATTTAACCAGAGGAACAAACATCGTAATATTTGTTTTGAAAAATAAATGACAAAATATCCATTTTTAGTTCATTTTTAACGCTTATGTTTGAGAAAAGTTATAAACCATATACCATTAAATGCTAGTCCAAATATTGTGGACTCATTGCTGATATTCCAAATAATACGCAATTTACAATTAGAAATTTAAAAATGGTAATTAAATCATACAATATTTTAAATAAACATTATGCGTTTTTTATGTAGACGAGTTTCCAATCCCAAATCATGCGGAATTACTGCGAATGTTTTATTTTTTTTCTGAGAACACGTTCTCTCAAAGAAGCCGGGAGCAATTCACCCACGCTATGCATTAGCGAACGTAATACGTTACTTAGATAATGTGATTTGGTATCGTGTCAAAATGGCCAAGTTACCAGAAAGGCTTTGAACAGACGTTTAGTGAGCACCAAACGATTGCGGATTCTGTGATACCTCGCAACCAAAGAATTATCTTGTTATTAATGTGTCTGCTTAATCTTAAATAGTCTGGTACCGTTACATAAATTAGGGATGAGCTATTCCCAATCCGATATCATTTTCACTGAATAATAGAAATACAATCATAGTTTAATATACCTTTGAGACTGATTTGGAAATTTAGCTTGTCTCATCATGACAATAGCAATTAGCTTAGAACTTATGTTGGCAAGGGAAACAACATATCACAGTTAAATGCTGTACGTTTTGCTTACATATTAAATTTGGTTTACCCAGTGCCATTAAACGGTGTTTATGTTTATTTTTTTGCTACTGAGCTTGTTTTTGTAGCTTTTCGCATAAATATTGGGATAAATTTAAAGACAAGATGTAATAGACATAACAAAAGGAAAAGAGAGAGATGTCACGAAAATGAGATTCCGTTTTAGCTTTGTTTTACTCCCGACCTCTTCCTCTATTTAAAATGTGCAAGGTTTGGTTTTTGTCGAATCTCAATTGATATATCAAACATAAGAGCATGTGGGAACTTCATGTGAGAATTTATGTTATTTTAATACCCTAATACACATTACTGTTACGTTGCTGCATGCTTTAATGAGGTTTATATTTATTAAATAATATAATACTCGTGTTTCATTGACCGTTTCAGGGTTGTGGTTGCATCATACATCGGAAGGGAGCCCTATTTTTGGTGAGTGTGTGATTTGTTTTTGGTGTTTGTACTTTTGTAATTGTGTTTATAAATATTTGTTGTTTTTCCTATTTCTCTGTCGTTTCGGTCCCCACCTTGTGCCTCTAAACGGAGTTTATTTTGAGAATGTTTTACTACTGTAGTTTTCATTGTATTAACCCAAAAGTATGTTGGCCTGTTTTTGTTGAGCTAAATTATTCTAGAGATTTCGTGGTTTTCCTCTGAAATATGGCACACGTTACCCGAACCGTATGTGTTGACATAGATGTCATATGGGTTAAATCTGTAATAACCGTATTGTGCTCCTTAAAAGTAAAATTTAGATAGCGTACTTCTTGTTTATGCAAATTATCGAAAAATGGGTTTCAATGACAATAACATAATTGATAAATTCATACCAAATGTAAAGATGATTTAAAATCCTTGCTTAAAATGCTTGATTAACTCCTTTCAACCGATTACCTTTTGCAGCGCATTGTTTGAACTCCAACGTGGAAGTCCGTTACTTTATCAAATTCATGGTGGCTACATTCAACAAATTTTATTTTCTTATTATTCCTTCATATTAATTCTTATATTGATTTTATCCTTCTTGCAAAATGCCTTATCCTCAAATCCGAGAGTGAAAAAAACACTTCTATGTTTAAAGTCTTTGTTCTATATTTTTCAAAGCGACTGCAAACGAAAGAAACAATAACTGTGGTTTTATCGCAGATGCACTTATGAACTTTACGGGCTCACTTTTTGATAACTGCAAAAAACACGTTTTTTTGTATTTTTTTTTAAATAATAGACTTCAACGCAAATACCAATTTTAGAATATGAATAGCAATTAATGTAACATCGTATTTTCGGCTCTGCTATTTTGCACAATGTTAATTCCGACCCGCAGTCAGATCAAGATATATTTGACGATATTCTGTTCAAAATAATAAGTCAATTTAATGATCTTGAATGGAATGTATTAACAAAGAAATCAAAGACAATTACCTGGTTTCATCAAATTTGAAAACATATGTTTGCACGTAAGGTATTTTATCACTATATACATATATAGCAAATTACATGTCTAGTATGTGAACCTGTTCAGTATAATGCAGTCATGTTTAGAAAAAATGAATCCCATCATACTACATTATATAAATGACCAACTGCAAATGATAATCCTATGAATTACATATACACATAAACGCTAGGTATTCAATGATCAATCAAGTGTGTTACTTTTTGTTGTCAAGATAACCATACAATTAATAAAATCATGCTTATTCTATAGTATTTAGCCAAAGAAGTTATTTGAAATGAAAACATCAAAATGTACACTTACATACACATAATGAACATCTTTAGGGACTCTTATGACACATGTAATCATTTGGTTGTTACTAATTAGACCCAAAATACTGCCAAAATAATTGATTAAAAATATCCTTTGTTTCTTTCACCAGAAAAGAATAATTACAACAAATGGTACCGTAATACAAAACAAAAGACATTGTCAAGTTATAATAACCATGCAATAGTTTGTTTCAGTCACTAGTTTAGTATTAAGTAAAACACATTTCAGTAATTGATGATAATAATGTTTCCATTGACAATTTATATAATTAGCATTACATTGATTAAAGCTAGAAGTATGTCAATCAATTTTAGCAGGAATAGTTTCGCGAAAACACACACAAGAAGTATTCTTAATTACCGTACCCTTCTTTCACATTATTTGTTGGCATCTGAATTGTATCTTTTGCAACCAATGGTTTAGGGCATGTTGTTTTTTTGCCATTATCCGATCTGCAAAAATCTCTGATGACACAAGGCAAAATCCACTGCCTTTCAGCACATATTCCTACACCAAAGATCTGCTCCTGCAAACCACCAAGCTCCTCTTGGCAGGTTTCACCATTGTGCTCTACGCTGTCTGCAGTCTTTATATCTCCTTCGCTTTGTGCTTCGATGTTTAGTGGTTCTACGTTCAGCTGATCTGGCCTTCAAATGAGCTGTTCTAGTAATCTAAATGTGATGAATAAAAAACAACATTTGTCTATATTTTGGAAAAAATAATATTTTCAACGAAAATGTTATAAGTAAAATATTGAATTTTGTTTGGGGTTTGCACATTTTCCCTTCCAGTGGCAGACGAGAAACAAACAATATTAAAATGATTTCATCAATAAATTACGATGTTAAATTCTCTTTTTGATTAAAATAACATTGTTGCATTGTCAATTTGAAACAGCTTTACCAACAATTTTTAGAAATGCAAATATTTTTCTCACTTATTGCTTAACACATCATAAGGTTGACAAAATAAACAACGAATTAATTATTTCAACAAGACGGTGGCAAAACGAGGACACCTGCACTTTTTTATGCATTATATGTACTTCAGTGTGATTCGCACTAGTTTGGTGCTGTCTTCGCAATAAATTATTATGTTAAAATACACTGCTGGCTGTATTTTTTCATATATATAATGAAAGAATGTTACTTTTCTTCTAAAAAATTATCAGAGTCAACAGTACAAAGCAGAATTTTAGAAAAGAACAAGAACGGTTTTCTCGTAAAAAAGATTTTTATTATAATAAACTTGGGATGCAAACGAATGGCAAAATTGATATTTGAATATTCGGTAATTCTTTCGATCGAATATTCGAATATTTGATTACCAAAATACTATTTTGGAAGATGTAGTAAACTACTATTATTATTCGCTTAATAGTCGGGGTAATTTTACGCTACTTTTGTCGTAGCAGCGGACCCTGATTTCCCCAAATGAGACTTTGAAATACGCAATTTTCAGGAAGAAAAAAAAAACATTATAAACAGACAATCAACAAAATCGAATAATTTCAATTCCGCTGCCTTTATATTTGTAAAAAATGTGAAACTAGATGGATTCCTAGTCAATGCGCGTTTTGCGCCTACGGAGGTTCTTTCCGTAGGAAAATCAGCCTCTTCCTGAGATTGACCTCTAAATTTACTAAATATAACTATGGAAAACACAAACCAACTCGGGAACTAGTAAAATAATAAAACGAAGACATAATGGAGGAAATATATCCTAAACGCTATACTATACATTTCCATTTCAAAGCACGAACATTGTATCGAAACATGGAAAATAGGTCAAAGCACAAATATGTAACAACATTTTTGGAGCACATAGCATTATTGGAGCTATATTGCGCAGCTTAATGTTAGCCAAGACAAGAAATTGGTGTTTAAGCCAATTCCTAGTAAGTTATTGTAAAAGTTGGGCGACTTTTTACAGTAACCGACGATATGTCCCTAAATGACACATGACGCGTGTTTAGTGTATTATCATCACATTCACACCACTGGCATAAGGGGACAATGTTGTAAAAACAAAAACAAACGAACTTAATAAACAACAAGAGTGTTGTAGGCAAACTGTTTTTCATTCTCTTTGTTGAGAATAAGTATTATTACTCGTTTATTCGAATATTCGAATACCGATTTTGACATTCGAATAACAAACGTTCGATCGAATATTCGAATATTCGTTTGCATCATAAATAAACTTAAATAAAATAACGTGAGATTGACCGTTTTCGTAAAAAAAAGTAATTAAGCGTCAAACTTTCCAACCATAAATAAATAAGAAAAAATGCCATTGTTTAAAAGAAGCTAAAACATGTTGCCATTTAATATTATATAAATATTGCATGGCTTCCAGTGTGACAGTACATATTGTCAATATGAGGGAAATACTGTTACCCGAGGCGAAGCCATTGTTTATACATGACTAACAAATTATAGCAACATAATGAATATTGAACTAGATAAGTATAATTATGATTCATAGTAAAATAATATTAAATTAAGATGCCATTGACTGCCCCAATTTTATAGTTTTCTGTCTTATTTGGTATTTAATGTAACCTTCTGAGAAAAGTGTGATGGATGATCGTTTTTTTTCTGGACAAAACTCCTGCTATTACAAAGCACTGTGGATCATAGACAAGGTTATTGCAATATTTTCAAGGAACAGACATAATAAAATATACCTCACTCTGACCTTAAACCATTTCCATTTTTAAAAAGAGCTTATATTCATGGAAGGCCATATTCACTGACTGGCAGCAGAAAGCTCAATTAAACTTTAAAAACAAGCACAGTAGTCATGTTCTTCCATGTTTCTTGTTTGTAAGTTTTTGTATGTGTGTTATATGTCTTTGGCGTTTTTCCTGTGCCATAAAACCGGGGCTTATGTTTAAACTTTTTGCTACTGAGCTTGTTTCCCTAGTTTTTCACATAAGTATATATACATTAAAATATAAACCTTGTTGAAATTAGTTACCCAAATAAAACTAATGAAGAGAAACAAACGTACAAATACCACAAAAGCCCATACACGCACCACAATAAATTTATCAATTAATGATTATCACCTTGGAATGGTCAGTAATACATGCACTCACTAGAGCACATGCAATTGGGTCTTAACTAGGTTATTGAGCCATGACCTTACGCGGGTCAAAATTTACAAGTATAAGTCTCAACAGAGCCACCATCAACCTGCAAACGAATGAATCAAGCCGGCGCAACATTGCAAACTCTTACGAAAGACAGGCATCACACATAGTCCCCTTAAGAACTTCAAGATTCAAATGTGTGAATAGTCACATAATGAATGCATTGCTGTACAAACTAGTAAGGACGACAGAATGAAAATGGAATAATATAAACAATAGAAAATATATAGTATCGAATATTTTTCGAGATATCAAAATGAAAAGAACCGAAAAATTTAGCAACAGTCTGTTATATATGAGACGGCAACCTCTTGCTTAGGCTACTGTACTTAAGGCAGTCTTTTTGATATCCCTATACCCCCATGAAAACCATTTTCGGACGCAAAAGGTCACCTTGGTCGAAAATGGAAGGGAACATTAACTATAATCGAAGCAAATGTTTTAGATGTATTATTATATTTAGAGTATAAGAATAACACCTACACTTGAACTAATGTTCCTATCACTTTTAATTTTGGCGTTCAAGCAGTAGACCACAATAATTTAACGTATAATACTGTATCAACCTCGCTGTCGTACGTGAGTGCGAGTGTATGTGCGTGTGAAACGCGTGCATTCACATGTTTTTGGGTGTGTTTTTGCTGTGCGTGTGCGTGATTGGGTGCTAACGTACGTGTTTGTTTTTAACCATACTAAAAGATAATGCTTTGAATGTTTTATTATTTAAAGATGAGCATGTATGTAT
This sequence comes from Mya arenaria, assembly GCF_026914265.1. NCBI lineage: Eukaryota > Metazoa > Mollusca > Bivalvia > Myida > Myidae > Mya > Mya arenaria. The sequence goes on along the minus strand of NC_069122.1, from coordinate 58,716,836 downwards.
TGATTTGTACTCCATGGGAAAAATAAATGAGAATTTTTTATTCAAGATTGCATCGGCAATTTATTCAATCATAATAATATTATACAGATTAGAAATCAAAACGAATAAGCAATACATAATATCAGTAACAAAAAGTTCAAAACTTAATCACAAAGCCTTCATGGTTAATTTTGAGGACAATGGAGGCTACATCTACATATTTAACAGATAACTTGCTGATAAAAGAAGATTATGTTCAGTATAATGACAACAGTAGCACAAGCATACACATGTTATGATTATATATAGATAAGATTATACACCACAAGTAATTGTATATATAAAAAAGGCAGACACAGTGCATTGATGATGAGCCTGTAATGCTTCAGTTAAAATAATCTTAAAAGACACTTACACATATTTGTATTCGAACCACCTAATAAAACTCGACAAATACACACATATATGTCCCCGGATCGATGGGCTAGTTTGAGTATATTCATTCATTCACTCACTTACACATACATATTTAGATTACAAATTCTAGTATATATTGTGTCATTTGAAGTAAGAGGGTAATGTCGGTTTATTCACTCAGTCTTGAAGTATGAAATCATGGCAGAAAAATATATTCTTTAAAATATTCTAGAATCAACGCTCATTTTGTTCATGTCTTATTAACATAAATAGTCTCGTCACTTAAAGGTTATAAACTCAATGATTGTACAAATCGAGTAATAATACAATCCTTAACACTTTTTTATAACATACGAATTTTCTTTTAAATATAACTCATTGCTATAGATATAACTCATTGAAAGTTGATTAAATTACAGAAATATGCGCAATATTCTAGTTGTAACCATCAATGTTCATGGGCCCCATTTATGAAACCAGATCACTCTGACCGCCTTGCTGCATGCGTAGATCCTGCATCCAATTTGCAGTTTTTTTAATCTTATCGTTTAGTTGAGCCTTTAGTTCATCTGAAATAGGAGCGAGCCATTCTTGTTGTTTTTCTGTTGGAATTCCAATAACGGTCAGGAATTGGTTGTAGGTGAATTCGGGGTCCGGTATTAGCGCCAGCTTTTCTACTTTATTGTGGCGTAGGAGGTCCAAAATGCCGTTTCGATTCCTTAAACGATCCTTTGCGGCATTTTCCGTGTTACTACTGATACTACTGATACTACTGGCGAAGTCGATGGTTAGAGAGTTCCCATTCCTTGGAAAATTGTAAAACGACTGAAAGCGAATCTTGACCGCAACGTCCCTAAACGTTTCCGCCATGTCGTCAAAAAACGTAATCAGCAACCTTGAACAGTTATAGCAAGGCGAGTAGCTGCCGTAAACTGTAAGCAGGAGGGTCGCACTTTTATCCTGTTTTTCCAAGAGTTCCTTTCGCAGGTTCTCGATCATGTTCATCTCCGCGTGCCCTCCGACAGAATCACTACGTTTCCATGAACTAATTATATTATCATTTTCAAACTCGGTGTCACGTATAAGGCTATACTGGTAAAAAACAATGACCTCCCGTGGCCATTTCACAACGTCTCTACCGTACATAAAATGGTTTTCAAAATATTTTTTATATTCATCTTTAGTTATTAGTACTGGTCCTGTTGCCATTCTTTTCGAAATTTTAATTTAAAGATAACTGTTTAGCGTTGTTCTCACATTGTTATATGCTTGCTCCTATCTCATATTGTATCATGTGCTCACATTGTTCTATTATTTTCATTAACTGATACGATCATATGATATGATGAGTGTATACGTATGATTATGTAATACATAATCACATTAAAAACCAGCTTCAAATTTCATTTTCTTAGCAATTTGGAAATTTTATTTGTTTGAGCGCTCGAACATTGAAAAACCTGATCTCATATGATGGGACAGAACAGGCCAAATTGTTCGAGCGCTCAAACAAAATTATACAGATTGCTCATATGCGAGTGGTTGTTTTAAGCGATTACACAATTTGATAGTGGTGGCAATTTGTTTGAGCGCTCAAACATTTTCCAGTAATAGCATTGTGTTTGAGCACCCCAACACATTTCATTCCAGGCATTTTGTTTGAGCGCTCAAACATTTTACCAGTGTGTACAATCTGTTTGTGCAAACATTTTTTCAGTCAAGGCATTTTGTTCGAGCGCTCAAACAATATGTCAGTGAAGCAAATCAGTTAGAAATTCTCTATCACGTTAAGATTAATAGTAATAATAAAAATAATAATAATAATAATAATAATAATAATAATAAAAGCTTTATTTACTGAAGGTTACACATTTTATGAGAACATAATCATGTAAAGAAGCACCGCAAGGAAAAAGGAATAAAGGCCATCAGATAACAATTAGATAATAAATTATTTCTTACATAAACATAAACAACTCAAGCTCCATCTGTCACAAAATATGACTGTCTTCATTTCACAATAACCAGTTTAGTAATAATAAATGGTTGTCTGTTTAGCTAAATTTAGAGAGCAGACTGCAAACTCTCTAAAGTGACTGATGTGACAATGCTTATTGTCAAACCCGATCAAGATATTCTGCCCATACACATTCTGACTAAATTTGGTGATGATTGGAGATGGCGTGTTAAGTTATTTATCAGACAATTCCTATTTCAGTAAATTTATATAATCAAAGCATGATAATTGTGTGACTCAATGGATAGGGCTGGTTAATAAACTTTGTCCAAAAAATTATTCCTGTACACATTTTGAACAAATGTGGTAAAGATTGGACAAAGCTTCTACAGTAAATGATCTGACAAGACCAATTTTAGGCAATTACTTTTTTAAATGTAATTGAATCTTGAATGACTCAAAAAATGCTGCTTGATATAAACCTTGTCTCATATAATAATATTATGCCCATACACATCTGACCAAATTTGGTGTTGATTGGACAAAGATTTCTAAAAAAAAATATCATGTAATTTGATGTAATTTCTTTAACTAAAGGTTGTTTTCTCTTGAGCAACTGAAGCGAAATGGCTGTTTATCAAATAAGTTTGAGATATTATGCTCTTACACATTCTGACCAAATTTGGAACAGATTGGACAAAGGCCTCTTGATAATTGATAAGACTATAATTTGGAGGCCGCCCGCCAGACAGCCGATATATCGTTTGTAAAACTATAACCTGATCTGCTCTAAAAGTGGTCATATTCAAACGGCAAAATAATTATCTTTAGCATGATTATAACTTAACAAATACAAGGTTAACTAAATATGTATTATACAAAAAAAATCATATGTTATCAATACAACATCAATTTTATGACATAGTTTTCTTTTATAACAGCTCAGTTATATGTCATAACATAAATCAAGAATAGCTCAATTTAACAAATTACAATTACTTTGCCCTATTTCATTAATCTACAGTATGTATATATGTCATAAGTGCATCAATAAAATAAACTTTTGCAACTAAAGGTTGATGATCTTGTTGAAGCAAAACATCTTATATATTCTGCAGCATTGATTCAAACAAATATCAAAATCATTATCTTTAATATTAACAGCATCCGGTATAAGTTTGCAAATCCGGTTTACTTGCAAACTTAGTTTTTTTATTATCTTAGATATCAACTTCAAAAGCGACACATAGAAAGTTTGCCCATTAAATAAGAAATATTTTAAGTAAAATTAAAAAAAAAGTTTTAAGAAATATGAAAATTTTAATTCCAAAATTGATTTCTCCCGTTGGCCACCAATTGGATTTTAGGTCCCCCGCGGGGTTTTGGCAAACTCCAATTGGAGAATTTTCCATATGAGCCGAAACGGGGGGAAAAATCAGCAATTTGAAAAAAATCAAATATTACAATTTGGAACAGAAAATTACATTTCTATTTATGTTTTAAGTACTAGAGTTATTAACTTTATTAAAATCTAAAAAAATATCAAAAATTATGATTTTGTAAAAACGGTTCTCCAATTGGAGAAATTTCCAATTGGAGAATTCCACAGTCAATTTCTATTGATAAAATTCACCAATTGGAGAATACAGAAGTTGGAGAACACAGAAGTTGGAGAAATCACCAGTTGGAGATTTCCACAGTATTACAGCTGCTGGGTTAAAAAAAGTTGGGATATATACATGTCATCATATAATTGCTAATTAATTTAATATTGATAGAATATTCAAGAAAATAACAAATGCAAGATGTTAGTTGTTACCTGATTTCGCGTATACCATCGGCATTTTCAACTTGTGTGTAATCTAAAGCAGTTTTATTATATACAACTGCGTCAGATGTGTAGTTTTATTATTCCTTTTCAGAAAACTGTTTTATCAAAATGCATATTTCACTAATAAATCTAAAAAATCAAACTGTTTGCTTAATTTTGCATTTTCCAAAGATACTTCCTGGTGGTACTTGGTTATAATATTGAAATTTTAATCGACTTTAAGGTTAGAGAACACTGAATGTATTCCTTAAGACCACTCGGTCAAGGATTACCCGTGAAAGCGCAAGCACTTGCTTCAAACAGGGTCCTTTAATTATTTTTCAAAGCACCGATGAAGGGGTACAACTTTCATTGGTTAAATCTAACTAAAATAAACAAGCTCGATTTTGCTAAAGGTGATTAGCTGATAAAATCACTCTGTAGTCCGTTTCCTGGCTAGAAACTGTTACTGTGTCATTTTTGAGAGGCCATCCATGAGATAGTAGCCCTGGTAGGGATCGAACCCACATAGTCATGGGTAAGAAGCAGAAACCTACACCACTAAACCACTTTCATCCTTAAAGTACCGAGAGGCAGGCATCACGCGGCAAAGGGATCGAGCTAAATGGACCATGGTATGAACCCACGACTACGACTTCAATAGGCTACGCCTTAACCAATAGGCTACGGAGACGGTATTAATGCATGTACTCAATTGCAGATTCAGTAGGGGGGGGGGCAGTCGTCCGTTTATACAATCTTAGTCAATATCGGGGAAAATACAATATTAAGATAAAAATGCCCTATTTCGGACTATAAATTAGAGGAGTACACCTACCCCGGCCCAACATTTTAAGCCATTCAATTTCTGTTCTGAAGGAGGGGCGGATGTGGAAAAATTGAGCCAATGAGTTTCTGTAATCAGAATTGTTGTTTCATAATGTTATAGTTCCTTTAAACAGTTTAAACGTTTTAGGACATCGAAATAAACAGACGCATGTTCAGTTTAAACATACTCTGTATACAACGTTCTCGTACTCCAGTGCGATGATGCTATGCATTATATTTATCATCCGACCTCTGATGAACAGGAATGACGACGTTTAAAAGCTATTATTTATACAATTATGATCATCTGACTGACTATCTGCCAAAACTTTTCTGTTTAAAGAGACTCTCTCATGTTTTAACACCAGACATATTTTTTTCTCGTAATGCATCTGAACACTTATATTTATTTTACTCCTTGGTACTGAATTTGCAGAAATAATAGTAACCAGGTTGATTTTCTTTTATACTTCAATTGCATTTTTAAAAAAAAGATGGGAGCAAGCCCATGCCGGTGCAGATAACACATACTCGAAGATTATGTCAATCAACTGATTGTGCAACAGCCTTTTGTTGAATCGTGTTTGTAACGCATTTCAAAATTTTGGACTTCAAAGACTATATATTTTAGCACATATCAACATTTAGGGTTCCAGCCATCAATAGCTTAGCTTTAACACTTAGTTTGATTCACAATACTTTATTTCGTAATAACAAGCTATAAAATCCAAGTAAAAGATGCATTTTCAAAACCCTGTACGCTTCACTTAAATTCACTCAAATACTCAAGTGAGAAAGATTTAAAAAAGTATGTCATAAACATATCCCTTTAGCGGCTGAGGAAGCCGGTCCAAACCATTCACATACTAAAAAACTGAGTTTCTTATAAATCTCTAATAAATTTGCCAAATAAAATTCAACATGGGTGAACAATTATAAAAAAAAAATAACGTATTTTATGTATTGCAACATATTTATAAAAAGATAAAGTCAATTGAATCAAATGAATATTTTCAATGTACTTTCTTTCCCGCGGTAAGTGGACTTTTCATCTTACTCCAACAAGTGAGGAGTATGGTTGATTCTCTTCGTGACTGAAATCAACATTTTTAAACACTTGGTGTATTTCAAATCTAGTCCATATAAACATCCCCTTTAGATTCTTTGACGATTGCATTTTCCATGGGAGATCACTGCGTAGGATAATCATACAAGTGTTGTTTAGCCACACTGTGGTTTCAATAATGTCAGGGGCGTAACTACCCCTCTATTCATGTGGTTTCATAAATGTGCTGGGGGGTTCGGGGGCATGTCCCCCTCAGAAAATTTTGAAAACCATGGTGCAATCTAGAGCATTCTGGAAAATAACAGTTTTTGGATCATGTAGTCAAGTTCGCATACTGCTACTTCAGTGTGTTTTTTTCAGAACCATGTTTTTTTCAGCCGCGTATTCACGTATAGGTGGCTACACGCCTGTATGTTGTGCATATGAATGTATGATTTGGTTTATATGATGCATCCTTAATGTAACACCTCCTTGCTGCTACACCAATAGAAACTTCATTGAATATTAGCAGTAAAAGAACTAGCACTGACGTTCCCAATTTTCGTCTGGGTCATTTAAATAATAGAAAACAAATTACAAGATAAACAAATTTGTTTTGACTTCTTTAATGAATTATATAAACACATTGTACAAACATATCATGACACTTTTAAACAAAAAGTATGGCTGTCAATTAAACAGTATGCTAGCTTTAAAGATTGAGGCAAACCATTGGAATTTTACAGCAGACTTAAAAAGGTGTAACTAAAGCTGCAATCTCACTAATTGATCGTTTTGACTACCGGCACTCTTTTATTGTTGGTCTATAAATAGACCATTTTTTGCATAGACCCAATTTTAAGTGATATAAGACTTCTGAAATAAGATCAGATTGCATTTTGTCATATTTATGGCTAAAATGATGTTTTATGGGTATAGTAGCATTACGAACAATTTAATGTAAATGAACTTTTCGGCAGTCTTACCAAACATTTTTGATTGGTTCTATTGTGAATTATCTAATATGACTGAATTAAAGGAATGATAACCAAATCAGCTTTTGAGACAAAATTTTTAAAGTGTCTAAAATGACAATCTGTGAAAGTGCAGCTTTAAGTTTTGATCATTTACACATTGTTAAATTATAAATAACTGTTTAAAAGGTCTCATGTACAAAATAAGATAATAATTTTCATACAAATATCTAAAATTGATTAAAATAATAAAGTACCATTAACATATTTCTTAATAGTGCTGTTTCTCAACTGACAAAACCATTCAAAGCCATCATTTCAACTATGAAGTTATTTTTAACTTTCAACTTTTTTATAGCATATATGCAACAAAATATACCAAAAATACAAGCCATGAACAATATGACTGTTCAACTTGCATTGTCCTTGACCTTTTAAAATGACCATTTTCCTGTTCTGTCTATTTTTAAGTTGTGCCCTGGGGAATGAAGTATGACTGTATGAATCACAAAAAGCAATAAAAACACTAAAAAAATGACCATTTTCCTGTTCTGTCTATTTTTAAGTTGTGCCCTGGGGAATGAAGTATGACTGTATGAATCACAAAAAGCAATAAAAACACTAAAAAAAATCCCCCATTACCCCTGTAATTTCTAATACAGCAGTAAAATCAAGCAATGTTCAAGATTGATTGTGCTGCCAAATCAAAAACATGTTTGCCAAAACATTTAGAGCTGCATTCTCACAGATATACCGTTTTAACAACTTTTGTTTTGTCTTGGAATGAGCAAATTTTTGCGTAAATATCAGCAAACCAATGGTAAAAGATTGCTGACAAAACATCAAATCCCAGATTTCATATTTCCTTCGAAGATTAATGTTACTAACGGTTTAAGAAAAGTGCATAAAACATCAATGTTTTAACTTAAATAAAAAAGTCTGCAATTGAATTTTTTGTCAGTAGTCTTATATTACTGGTTTCCATGCATTTTTCGCAAAGACTGGATGGTACCAATCCAAAACAAACAAGAGGCCCAAAAGGGCCTATGCTCTACTGGCTGGGTTTGTGTGGTCAACATCACGGTTTTCGAAAAGAACCAACCCCTTATGGGTATCTGAATACTCAAAACTGAAGACTGTATCATATTCGCAAGCATTTATTACAAAATAGCATTTTTTATTCTATCAAGGCCCATCATCTAATAATTTCAAGGCCAATAATCCAGGAAACATGGGCAGATCAGGTTTTTGAAAGGAACTGAGCTCTAATGGATATACTGGACAAGTTTCATCAAGATACAATCAAAACTGAAGACTGTATCGTGTTACCGAGCAATTGTTTACTGACACACTATTTTTTTTTTATTATCAAGGCCCATAATCTTGGCATGCATGGGCGGATCTGGCTGGTTTTCGAAAGGAACCGAGCTCATATGGATATGTAGATACTGTACAAGTGTCATTGAGATACAATCAAAAAGGCTGTATCATGTTAACGAGCAATTGCCTACTGACACACTGATTTTTGTATACTATCAAGGCCCATAAACTAGGCATACATGGGCGGATCTGGCTGGTTTTCGAAAGGAACTGTAGGCTGTATCATGTAAACGAGGATTGTTTACAGACGCACATACTACGTACACATTACCATCGCATAAGCTCTTCTGGCCTTTGGCCAGTAGAGCTAAAAATGAAAACAGTTGTCAAAACATCCAAAGTGTGAGAGTGCATCTTTAACATTTGAAAGTAACTCTGTTTGCCTCATGCCCCTAAACAAGGTTTAATCATATTATATGAGCAGTGGGCTTGTCCCTGTATTTTTTATTGTATGATTGCAGTAATGGATACTGGTCTCATTACCTTCTGACAATTTTTCATCAATTTTAAGGAAACAGAAAACACATATTAAGCTCATATAACGCTGTACAAATTTAATCTATTTCATTACGTTGAGAAATAGTCCCTAAAAATATTAATTGTGGAAACATATCTTATCTAAATACATACAGGAAATGGTGACATCATTTACCAATTTAGTATGAAAAATGCAGTTTCCTGATATTTGAATAGTGGTTCTTTATTTAAGCATCTCAATTCATTCAACATACACATAGTATGTATCAAGTTTCAAAGGAAACCAAATCATTGTAACAATTGTTTTCAAAGCAAATATTCACACTGTTGACAAACTTCTCTTCCTAGTTTCAACCTTGAGACTTTTTGATGAGTCTGCACCTTCCCTCCTCTTATACAGTGGCTTCAAGCAATAAAGCTAAAAGCTCAAGTTGAGCAGCTGGTGAACAAGACTGCTGTGTTGATAGTTAGTTGACAAACTGCACACTTGATGCCATAAATCATGTCCATCAACCTCTAGAATAAAGAAATGACGCAGCACAGAATTGATTTCAATTGGACCTCTCTGTACTTTCATCCCCTAAGGCCTTGTTGTAGTCAAAGACTATGTCTTAGTGTGCAGTGCGTGATCTTGAGAAGCCTATATCTGCTCGTCTGAGGAAGTAAGTCTGGCAGAGTGTGAAACTCCTGTCTACTCATATGCTATACGCCTGTGATCTATGTCTTCTTGTTTGTGCCCAACCATCACCTGAAGAGAATTTAGAGGAAGTTAGTGCTTGATTACAAGTTAATGTGACAAAACAAGGTCTTTTATTTATGCCACCAAGATCTAGTATTCCAAGTGTCATATCTTGTATGTTAACTCAAAGCAATTGAGCATAAACTGTTTGGTAATTTATTTTAAGTCACTGCTTCCACTTATACTATCAGTAATATTGAACATGAACCGACTGACCCAAATATTATTCTAAATATTTTTATGTGCAGAAACCATAATCCTATTAACCCAAAAGTAATCCAATTGTATGTCTTCACAAAACATTTTACAACAATATTTGTCAATTTAACTCAAATATTGATTATTGTTTTTTTGTCAGACAAACACAGAGATGGCCCTATATATATTGCTCACCTGATTTGAGAAAGGATTCTAAATTAGTTATTGTTTGAACACTTACTGGACACTTTCGGTCTGACTTTATAATGCAGCTGGTGAAAATATTAAATGTCCCTTTATAATGGGCTTACAAAAACATAAAAAAAAATGTATTTGTTTAAAAATTACAAAGGGCCATAATTCTTACAAAATAAGTTTGTATTGAGCAGAATAAAAAGGCTTTGCCTAAAATACAACCTCAGAACTATATTTACAAGTAAAACAAAAAAATCTACAACTTGAAATATGTTTGCTATATCTGGTTTTGAGAGAGAATGATCAGAAGAAAACATCACACATTCACAATCATATTAAAAAATAATTTAGTTTTTTTTTTTTTAATAAATTCTATTTCAAAAACACTGCAAAAGACTTACATTCAATTTCTTGATTTAATACATTGATGATTATCAATTCTCATGAAGCGAGATGGGTCTTACACTCTAACCAGTGCAACTTGCATGTTCTTAGTTGCTCAGTTATTACCTTTTTTAAATTTCTCCTCTTGATCTGAGCCACGCCAAAATGATGGGAGATGCTTTTGTTGTCTTTTCCATCAGAAAGTATAGCACCTCTGTGTTTCTGTTTATCTCCTGAAACAATAATAGTTTATTAATAATAATAACAATAATAATAATTAGTGACTTTTATTGGAATTATTTTCACCGCTTGTGCCTTGCACATTGGGGAACAAAATTGACTCTCGGAAAAATACAAATTGGACAGGCCAACATCGATAATATATTGGTAAAATATACATATTTTATTTATAACAGTATGCAGTTGTTGTTTTTTCAAATCCTACATAATTATATTATCAATGATATTTCATAATACAATATAATTTATATAAAAATTTAAATAACACGGCATAGTTGTTGACAGAACATGAACAAATAAATGTGTAAGACTACTACTTTATGGGGTGTAAATAACTCAGGGCTATATTTCACTTTAGGGACATTTGAAAACTTTTGGTGAAGATCCACTACCACACCCACTAATCCCCCCCTTCTGAAACCATATTTTTTATGGATCAACATATGGTAAAGGAATTTGACAGATGGTAACCTTAGGAACATTTCTGTGACATTATTTTGAAAACAGGCCAGCAGGATCTGAGGAGAAGATTTTTCCATTTAGACATATAGCGAAAAGTAGCTCCGCACCCTACAGCAAGTTTTTTATGAATCAATATCCGGTGAAGAAAATTCATACAGGGTATTGAAACATTTTTTTTGCTTCATATGAAGATAACTTAACTAGCTCTTCATCATATTAAATAAAAATTAGCACAGTCTATGCCGCACACACAGAGCCCCACATTTGATCTTTTACCAAAGTTTGATTGAGAGTTTAGTTTCTTGGCACACTATGACAAGTCTTTACAGGTATATTAAAGCTGCACTCTCACAGATTGATCGTTTTGAAAAAGTTTTTTTTTATCTTGGAATGAGCCACTTTATGCGAAAATGAATGAAAACCAGTGATATAAGAGTGCTGACAAAAAATCAGATCACCGATTTTAATTTAAAAAATGGATACTTGTGCATTTTTCTTAAACTGTTAGTAATGCTTTATGCCATTAAAATTAGTTTAGTCAGATCTTATGTCAGCAGTCTTATATCACTTATAGCAGATATTTTGGCAAAAATTGGCTCATTCAAAGACAAAAAACAAGAGCACCGCGGAGTGGGTGCCAACGCTCGTCTGTAATTCCAAGTCGAAAAGGGGGGATAACTCAATATTAATTAAAGGCAAAATTATATGACCTGCTATAAACATGCATAGTGTTAATAGGAACACGTGTAGCAAGTTTAATGTGAAAATGTTGAACGGTTTTTGAGTTATGAGGTAAGGTTAAAGTTTTTGGACGACGACGACGACGCAGACGCAGACGCAGACGCAGACGACGCCGACGACGCCAAGGCTATCACAATAACTCGACTTTTTTTCTTCGAAAAACAGACGAGCTAATAAAAGATTTGTCAAAATGGTAAATCCGTGAGAGTGCAGCTTTAAAGTGTTTGAGAAAAGTAATCATCTTATCAACACCGGTAAGAAAACAAATACAGGGCTCTTTGCAGCTGTAAAGTCTGTCCTTTAGTTAATTCAAAATGGTGAAGAAAAATAAAAGTTGTCTTCTGTTTTAACTTTTAAGTCATTCAAAGGAATATTGCCTACTGTTGCAGCATTTGTGACTGCACATATCATGTGATATACACACACTGATATATAACAAAACCAAGTTCATTTGTCTCAGTATTTGCCAATTTTGGGCTTTCACTTCTTGAACATGTTTTGAGTTTTAGTGATCTGAATAGGCTAATGTTTTTTTATGACAATGATGCAGGTGATCTAAAACATATTTTTTTCATCAAAAGATCCAGGAATGAACAAATATTTTTTGTGTGAAAAAACAACAGTTCAATTCATTTTTTTATGTAATTTAGTTAAAAACAAAACTTATTTAAAGTAACTATATTATATATCTCTATATAATTCTATTATTTATTCCACAGAATATATTCCAACAGCAAATTTTAATGATATGCTTTTTTCAACCATTCCAATTTATTTTGTCAATAAGATCATTTAAACTATTAGCAGGCAAATTGACTATATTTAATAAATATCAGTAGGAAAATGACCAACTAAGATCTTAATTATACACAGTAAAGACAGTTACCATGACAATACTTGGTGCTTTTAGATGAAGGCAAAGATAACAGTCAGAGAGTTGCTACTGAAAAATTTCTTATCAAAATTTGATCAGGGTCAGTAGCCTTCAATGATATATTGTCATGGACCTATAAACTATGGTTTATAGGTCTGTGATTTATGTATATTGAATTAAAAATAAATAAAAATGTACATTAATTTTACTACATTCTTTTTTATATCTTAAATTCTGAACAATACAATTTTATTGTTTTATATGTCACTGAATGCATGACTTGTGTTCTTTTTTAGTTGCTAAACTTTTAATACTAACATGCCACACATATATATTAATGTTTTATGCAGTTTTCTTAAATCGTTAGTAAGGCTTAAGCCATTAATTATTAATTTCTGACCGAAATATGCCAATCTTTGATGTTAGCTTTTGTCAGCAATCTTCAATCATTGATTTGCAGATCTATATTTACCAAAAATTTGCTTTTTCCAAGACAAAAATAAAAAAACAGTTGTAATATTGGTAAATCTGTGAGAGTGCAGCTTTAATTTATTATAATTTGGCGATTAATTCACGTTTACATATCATATATGTGTTTCAAGAAATGGAACTTGATTGGATATTTTAAATATCAAAATATATATTTGATAATCCTATTTGAGTGTCAACAATTATTAAAGTGTGTCAACGTTAATATACCATCCTCCACAGCTCCAACCCTGAAGAACACTCGCACAATATTGTCCCCCACCGCCACCATGGACCTATAAACCATGGATTGGCAACTCTCATCTGTGTTAATGCGATAATCTCAAACTCACGCGTGCAGCGGGATTTCATTCCGAGATCTTACCGTGTGGTCATTTTCGAGACGTCCGACATCGGCCGAATATATACATGTAGGAAAACATTAATTAAAATTGACTTAAATGCGTGGTACTTTTATTTGAGTTGATAATAGTCCAATGGAATCTGATTAAAATCACAGTTATTAAATATAATTAAATATATAACGAACAAGGCATAATTAGCAGAGTTGGCGGAAATAACCGAAGATCGCCGTTAATCACCAATCGGAGATTCGGCGGAATTTTTCGATATTTGCCGAGCGCGCGCCAAGGATTGTGGGTAAATTATTATTTCTTATCGTTTCACCGATATGGGGCAGTTGCCAATCCATGCTTTATAGGTCCGTGCCGCCACTAAGGAAAGTCCCAATAAAATTTAAAACATATTGACCTTAAAACTACTTGTGAATAATAATTTATAATTAATATACTGTCATTTAAACCTTAAAGTTGTTGAAATCATAATAGCTGCATTTTCCACATACTGATAAGTCATTTAAATAGCATAATTCTAGGCACCACCATACTTGTAAGTTTTCTTTTTCTAAGTCTAAATTTAAGTTACTATGAAATGGCCTTATTTATTGCTTTTCCTATGTATTGAATGACTTCGTTCTTTGAAAAAAGGCCTTTTAATTGTTTTTATGATCCTTGTGGGAAACAGTGACACCATTCTGTGTATATCATAAACTTGTCAGACACTTTTAAATGTCCCCACAGTAGGACTGCAGAAAAAACCTTGACACTACCTAGTACAGAAAAGATGCTACACTAAATATTAAAAGTTGTAAATTTCTGGTTCTCAAGCTCTTCAAATTTGTTTAAATTATTACATATAGCTCGATATTTTTATAATCATTCAATTTTTAAATTATTATCAAAGTGAAGAGTTTGATAAAGATTTAATTTAATACTTTCAATCAATAGCCTTTTTGATACTATAAAATCTATTACTTTAATTATTTTTCCTCCAGAAACCATTCCCTTATATTATAAGAAATTGTTCAATGAGGGTATGATTAAGTAAAATCTCCTATTATAAAGAGTACCATATATATTCATAAAAGAAACACAACTTTCACTGCACTACAATTAAAAAGACAAAGCATTTGCAAAGCAAAGTAGAACATTAGGTCTCTGACTAACTGATACATTCACTTAATCATATGACTGAAAATTTTCTTTCTAAAATTTCTTTTTCTCAAGTTCTTCAACTTTCTTTAAAAATTCTAAAATGGAAAATATGACATATATATATATGTACTTCAAGAATAAAAAAATAAATAAATAAAATCTTTTTCAGGTAAAGAGTATGATTTTACATTTAGAAATGGGATCAAAGATGACACTTGACATTCTAAATGAACGAGAATGCTTAGAAAATATACAGAAATATGGAAGAGTTTTGTTTCTTAATGACACAAATTCAAAGTAATGTTCCTTTCTTGATTGGGTGGGACTAATTTAGCTCCGCCTAAAAATTGTTTTGTCATCAGATTAGGTATAACACACAATGTGATTGGATCAAAATCCTGATATATAATAAACTCTGAATGGAGGCATCCAATCAAAATCTAGTAATATTTCCATTTGTTTCCAATTGATTGCACCATCAGTGATTTACACAGTCAGTGATTTATGGCCTTTTAACTTGTAATGGTCAAGTGGCAAGTGCATATATGACTTATGTTAAATCATGTTTTAAGAGCTAATTAGAATTTTAAAGTCTAGGCTATGTGACAGAAAATTAATACCAAAATCTTTTTTTGAATTGTAGTAACTGATTCTTTTGTATTTGATGAGGTCAGACATTTTAAGATATATATAATATTCAGTGGATATGTGTTGATCAAGCATTTAATAACATGCCACAAAGCAGAATATTTATGAGGTCATTTTTTTTTTACTTCAGACCCTGGGGCAAGTTTGGAGAGTTGCACAGAATGCTTTAAGAACTAAAGTGTTGGGAATCAGTTCCTGTTTGCAGTGTGTGTAAACCATGTGATAAATTGCGTCATAAATGCCAGTCTGTACGAAAGTTCGTCGGACCTCGGCTCCCGCCGGTAATAAATGACGAGGTCCGACAATCGCAGCTATTTTGCAGGCCCGCGTGTCCGGCAATAATTTGTGGGGCAAAATGATTAAATAAATATGTGTTAATCGTGTATCATGTGAATATTATTAACTAACCTATGTTTACTTGATCAAACCAACTTAATCAGGGCCCGAGCTCCACGGGTTTTGACGCACAGAAATCGTAAATGACCCGAAAATGATATCATAAATGTGTATTATACATCATTTAAAAGGAGCCGCAAGGCATGATCTAAATGCCTTTTAAATCAATTAAAGTCAAGAGCAATTAACACCCGAAGTGACAACTGATTATCGATCTGGAATCTGAACGGTTTCCATGTCAATTAGCAGCACTCAAACTCAATGACGTGTTAACTCCGCCCATTATGCAAATTAACGGATACCTTTCCGGAAGAAAAAAAAATTGCTGGCGAGTTTCTTTGGTAATAAATGTTCCTTACCGCTAAAAACGGCCCTTTTCGCCTATAACATCTCTTTTCGAAATTTAGAGCAGCGCCTTGACTGGTTTTAAATTTTCCGATAATCGGAATCATTATCTTACGATTCGGCGTATTTGTTTATTCAACATTGCCGACATATTGACACGATTCTGAACCATGACCTGTGACGTCAGGCTCGTGATCAATTAAATATAGTTGTATTATTGGTAGTTAATTATAACTTGCAGAATTGTTTCCACGAGGAAAACGAGACAGGAATGCCAACAAACCTGCGCAGTCAACGTTTTTTTACATCTTTGATACCAATGACCTTATTTCGCGATTTTCCAAAATTCTTAAAATAGTAACATAGTGGTTTTTTTAGTGCATTGTATTTAGCGATGTTAATACTTCATGGAAATAAATTTTTAGGAAATAAACAAGCAACAGATATGAAAATAAATGACCCTACATTACAAGTACTTAAAATTGCGTATCTATGAAGCTATCGATCGTGGATCTCGGTATGTATGAAGCTATGGATAGATAAGTAAAATTGCGTATCTAGGAAGTGAAGGGTTAATTAATTAAATACTCCCAAAATGCCCCAGAATGCAGGAAATGAAGCGCTGAATTTCAAAATTTTCCGGGTGGGGGGGGGGGGGGGGTATGCCCACGGATCCCCCTAGCTGGCCGCCTACTTTTCTGTTTCTGTCGCTTCAACAAAAACTTGTTGACAGCCCTGCACGTGGTCTAAAAAGCACGGGAAACAGGTGCACGCTTACCTTCTGTCAATTTTAATTAAAGTGAAAGAAGAACGCGTAAAACGTTTTCAGTGTACAATAAAGTTCTGTAATATTATAGATTTATTATTGTTTTATTGTTATGCCATTTATTAAAAAATAAAAACGATGTTGCAATATTGACAATAGGAACATTGAATGTTTTGTTTGCTTCCGGACAAAATGAAAAACATGAAAGTGAAACTGAAAATAGAAATGAGAAATGTCGGTGCAACTCAACAATCGCTGTTGCATGTAGGATTCTGATGCATAGGGTTTACCGGTTACATGCATAATTCCTGTTTTCACTGAACATGCATTTAATAAATAATATGTTCACAAGTGTCAGAACATAATTTTCCATGTTTTGACCCTTGGAATTTTTTAACCACCTAAGAGCAGGAAATAAGACAACAAGGTATAGTCCAGTACTCCAGCTAGGCCTATGTAGCAGGGTGTGGCACCCTGCTGTATTTTTCCACCCTTCTGTGCCCTTTTGTTTGACAGAGCAAAATTTCAGAAATTAAAGTATACAAAATATACATAATTTTGACACTAATTAAAGTAAAAATAACAGCTAAAGTGTTCATAGCAAACTTATGATTATTGTAGTATTGAAAGTAGTTACTACACATATACACATTATGAATTGAGCAATGGCCCTTGCAGTTATGCCCCATTAGGGCTCATTCAATGCGCATCAAAAGTGCCCTTTAATAGCCTAGCACCCTACCCTTTTCAAATACTGACTGGAGCACGGATATACTATTAAGTAAAATTGATAATATTTTTTTTCTCTTACTTGAGATTTTTCTGGAATGAAAAGTGGATTAATACAGCTGATCCTAATAAAACACTGGATTTGTTTGTTTTTTTATTTCAGTTTTGGACGTATGGATAATCATGTACCTTGCAATGCCATCTTACGACAGATGAGAACTATAATTTATGAAGAAAGACCAAGTATTAAGAAAAAAAGAACAATGACACTTGGAGATCTGATATTGACTCTTGAAAATCAGATCTCAAGAGTCATTGACTTGGATTTTAGACCCTGTTGGAAGCTCTGACTTTCACTAAGATGTACATAAAATTTTTGGTCCTGCAAAAACTAGTCCGGTCCTGCAATGTAGACTGTATTGCAGGACCTCGTGTCCTGCAATGTGATAATGACTTTCGTACAGACTGAAATGCTACGTCAGAAGGCAATATTTTGATTTAAAACAAGAGGGCCAAATGGCCCTGAATTGCTCACCTGTCATATATTGCACAGATTTTTTAAGTTTTCACTATAACACATATAGAGAAAACCCATCAGCCCCAGGGTGTGGCCAATATTGACCCCAGGGCCATAATTTGAACAAACTTTGTAGAGGTCCACTAGACGATGAATCATGCCAAATATCTAAGCTCTAAGCCACGTAAGTTCAGAGGAGATGATTTTTGAAGTTTTCACTATAAACATATAGAGAAAACCCATGACCCCCCAGGGGGCGGGGCCAATTTTGATCTCAGGGCCATAATTTGAACAATCTTTGTAGAGGTCCACTAGACGATGAATCATTCCAAATATCTAAGCTCTAGTCCAAGTAAGTTCAGAGGAAAAGATTTTTGAAGTTTTAACTATAAACATATAGAGAATACCCTAACCCCCCGGGGCGGGGCCAATTTTGACCCCAAGGCCATAATTTGAACAATCTTTGTAGAGGTCCACTAGACGATGAATCATGCCAAATATCTAAGCTCTAAGCAACGTAAGTTCAGAGGAGATTTTTGATTTTTTTTACTATAACCATATAGAGAAAACCCATGACCCCCCAGGGGGCGGGGACAATTTTGATCTCAGGGCCATAATTTGAACAATCTTTGTAGAGGTCCACTAGACGATGAATCATGCCAAATATCTAAGCTCTAGTCCAAGTAAGTTAAGAGGAGAAGATTTTTGAAGTTTTAACTATAAACATATCGAGTATACCCATGACCCCCCGGGGCGGGGCCAATTTTGACCCCAAGGCCATAATTTGAACAATCTTTGTATAGGTCCACTAGACGATGAATCATGCCAAATATCTAAGCTCTAGTCCAAGTAAGTTCAAAGGAGAAGATTTTTGAAGTTTTCACTATAAACATAAAGAGAAAACCCATGACCCCCCGGGGCGTGGCCAATTTTGACCCCAAGGCCATAATTTGAACAATTTTTGTAAAGGTCCACTAGACGATGAATCATGCCAAATATCTAAGGTCTAGTCCAAGTAAGTCCAAGTAAGTTCAGAGGAGAAGATTTTTGAAGTTTTAACTATAAACATATAGCAAATACCCATGACCCCCCGGGGTGGGGCCAATTTTGACCCCAGGGCCATAATTTGAACAAACTTTGTAGAGGTCAACTAGACGATGAATCATGCCAAATATCTAAGTTCTAAGCAACGTAAGTTCAGAGGAGATTTTTTATTTTTTTTACTATAAACATATAGAGAAAACCCATGACCCCCCGGGGGCGGGGCCAATTTTGACCCCAAGGCCATAATTTGAACAGTCATTGTAGAGATCCACTAGACGATGAATCATGCCAAATATCTAAGCTCTAGTCCAAGTAAGTTCAAAAGAGAAGATTTTTGAAGTTTTCATTATAAACATATAGAGAAAACCCATGACCCCCCGGGGCGTGGCCAATTTTGACCCCAAGGCCATAATTTGAACAATTTTTGTAAAGGTCCACTAGACGATGAATCATGCCAAATATCTAAGCTCTAGTCCAAGTAAGTTCAGAGGAGAAGATTTTTGAAGTTTTAACTATAAACATATAGAAAATACCCATGACCCCCCGGGGTGGGGCCAATTTTGACCCCAGGGCCATAATTTGAACAAACTTTGTAGAGGTCCACTAGACGATGAATCATGCCAAATATCTAATCTCTAGACCAAGTAAGTTCAGAGGAGAAGATTTCTTAAGTTTTCACTATAAACATATAGAGAAAACCCATGACCCCCCGGGGCGTGGCCAATTTTGACCCAAGGGCCATAATTTGAACAATCTTGGTAGAGGACTATTTGGTGATCCTAACTACCAAATATCAACGGCCTAAGCTTTGTGGTTTGGGAGAAGAAGATTTTTAAAGTTTTTCCTTTTGGTTGCCATGGCAACCAGAGTTCTGCATGGAATTGAATTCTTTGAACAGCTTTGATAGAAGACCAACCAAGGGACATCCCTATGAAGTTTTATTAATATTGGCCAAGCGGTTAAGGAGGAGATGTCTTTTAAGTAAATTGTTGACGGACGACGCACGATGCATGCCGGACAAAAGGCGATCACTAAAGCTCACCTTGTCACAAAGTGACAGGTGAGCTAAAAAGACTTTAAACAAAGATAACTTTACTATTTCTTCACCATTTTAAATGAAAGAAAGCGCAGTCTACGCCACCTACGGAGCCTTGCTTTCGGCCATTTACCAGAGTTTGATTGCGAGTTTAATTGTTTTAAACACTTCGACAAACCTTTTCACAATACGGCCGTCGGACGGAGCACTGTCAAAACATGATTTTGAAAACGGGCGAAGCGTTTGATGAAACTAATGACTTTATCAAATGTCGGTAATAAAACAAATGCGGGGCTCTTTAAGCGGCATAGACTGCCCTTTGTTTCATTCATAATGGTGGTGTAAAAGAAAAGGTATCTTTAATTTAAGTGTTCATTTTAAGCAAAATGTTGCCTTCCGACGTAGCATATATGACGTAATTTATCACGTGGTATACACACACTGGTTTGACTATTGGTAATCAGTTCCACTCAGTCTCACGTTGCTGTTTATTAATAGAAGAAATATTTTTTGACAATACCTGGTACCGTACTTGTAATTTTATTCTTGTACAAAAACTCATCATCCTTTACTCTACATTATTATGTTAGGTAAAGGATTGAAAATATCTAGTTAGTGTATTTTATGGAATTATTTTTACCACCTGTACAATACAATTTGGGAAAAAAAGTTGACATTGGGAAAAATACAAAATCAGGCTTAAATATCTAATTTAGATTTTAATGGCAAAATATATCATCGAAATTGGAGTTCGGGATGAACAAGCCTGAATTATTACTCTATTGCTTGGCATATTTTTTTTTCAAGCCCTACTATATTAAATTCAGAATTAGAACAAGCCCCGATGACATAATTTTCACCAGTGCATGATTGTGGGCTTGTGCTAAAATATTCTATATACTACATGTTTTAAAGATTTTTATGCATATATTATTTTGTTAATTTATAGTAAGTCTTTTCAAGATTTTTTATTCATTAATGTTATGAAATCTCCACTTATCAAATTTGGAAAACATAAAATATGGTAAAAAATGGACAAGTTTTCACTAGGGAAGAAGGCAGTAAGGCAGTAAATTTCACCAAAAAAACCCACTATTAATGTTGTTGTTGCTTTAGCCATATTGTTAATGATTACAACTGAACAAAATTGACAAGATGAAAGAAGAAAAACTGATTTCAGGAACATACCAGTTATTTTTTCATTATAATTGATCATCAGAACATCACTAATTAGTATAGTCTATCTATATCATTATTAAAAAAAAAGAACATGGAAATTATATTGATATAGTATATGAAAAATATTACTTGAAACTTAATGAAATCTCAAAACGCTGAAGTATAAGCAATAGTGTTGTGCCGAAGATCAGTTATAATCGACAATTGATCGGAAAGGCCTTCATCAGCGACAATCGATAGTGAAATTTGAACAATCGATTATAGAAACAAGAGACGTAACCACTACCGACTACCAGTTAAAAGATTGTCTTGAAAATATATTTTGTTTCTGGTCAATACATGTTAATGTTGAAATGTTCATGTGGTACTATATTGTGTTATCTAGTCATATTATCATGTCAGTAGCTCACTACAGTACCTTATTACAAATTTTCTTTGTAATTTAACTGCAAAAGGATTGGTTCTCAACATCACACTTTTGTGGTTTTAAAATGTTACCGGTATTGTTTACTTCTTAAATCATGTAATAATTTAGTTTTCTCAGTTTTCTGAAAGAAAATGTTCTTGTAAAACACAGAATATTCAACTGTTTGTTTTACTTGTTACTGACTGATTATCAAAACGAAATTGATACTTTTCTTTGTGTTTACTTTACACATGTATTCAATACCGTACACAAAATTTAGAGCCTGCAGTCTCATGATCTGTAATAGTAACTTGTAAACACTAAAGAATAGTTGCGTTCTGAATAAATAATGTAATTTATACAAATAAATGTACAAATAATATTGTAAGGGAACATTTTTTCTTAAACTGGTTCATGTAGTTTATCTATATGCCTTATATATGATGCCCTAAGATAGTTAAATAATGATTAAAACGATTAATAATCGATCATTGATTGTTTTCATACACCGATTATCTATAGTAATATTTCAGTCCGATTCCCAACACTAATAAGCAATAAAACCAGTCAATTGTATATATATAATATATATCAACATCTACAGATACTTAGCCATAAGTTTTCAATTTTGGATAAAATTAACAAAATTAGAATTGCATACCTTCTTGTGTCAACTGTTTAATAAAATGAATAATTTTCCTTTATCATTAAGTAAAACAGTTTTTAAAATAACAATTGAAGGATTAAAATTTTGAGCTACTAATTGCATTACCATAGATCTACTCAAATTTTGACACTTTTTAAAGAATAACCAATAATAATTTCCAAATCTTCAAATGTAAAAGATCTACAGCATTCTTCCAAAATGGAAATATTTCATACTTGACTGAGTTCTTATTGAAAAATTGTCCTGAGGTAAAATGGTATTATTAAAACATGTATTATGCCCCACATTTTTGCTACATAAATTAAATATAAATTTATGTAAAAATGATAATTGTAAATTACACATATTTATTTTATTTGGATAATATGTATATTTTGTTAAATAACTCAGAATTACTTATTTAGATATAGTTTAAGAATAACTATTATGACTAAAACTCCTTTTCGAACTTTGCATGTCTATACATCATGTAAACATATTAATGCCTGCAGCCTGTATAATATTTTTGGCAGTTAATAAATATCTTTTTAGATTCTTAACTTGTTTTTAAGTTTAATAATTTGGCCACCTTAGGCTAAGTGGTTTCCTTTAATTACCTTAATTGATGTCAACCTATCATATATTTTTCTTCAAAACAGTAGCACAATCCCTCAGGATACTCAGCTTCAATTTTAGAATTTTTGTACTGACAAGTTAATGATATAATGATGCTTATCAAATCTGAGATCTGTATCATATTGTTAAAAACTTAGTATTTAAGATGAAGCCTGTGTCCTGAAAATCATAAAGGACTTGATTTTCAAATAAACTTCATCTTCATTATTCAGGTATGTTGTCATTATTTTTATATATTACTTTTTGTGGTTAACTCAATTTATTTTATCAAAGTACTTTAAAATATAATAGTTTTAATATTTTGTGAATTTATTGTTAAAACCTTTAGAAGTTATATTCATATAATAAGAAGTTTGAATTATGTGGAAATTATGTTATTCAATTATTTGTCTTAAAATATGAACTCACTTAGAAATGTACAGATGTTATTTCTGTTTGCAAGTATTTATAAAGTTCATTTTATTAAAGTTATTAAACAAACAATTATTAAATTAAACTAATTGTAATATGAATTGTTGTCAACCAGTTAACCTTTCACATGCATTTTTAAAAGCGAGTTGTATGCTAATTTCCCCAAATTAGTTTAAGTATTTGTAACATCTATTTGTACTTTGTGTTTATTGATATATATATATATATATATATGTGTGTGTTTGCTTTCAAAATAAATAAAGGACTTGATTTTCAAATAAACTTCATCTTCATTATTCAGCTCAGTCAGTGAAGCTCCCATTTTCGGGAACAATCTCCTCAGCGACCCGACAACTCCCGCGACCTCCTATTTTGACATACTCTCGACAGCCGCACTAAGCGCGTCCCGACCGGCATAAAAGATTTGGTGGGGAAACCGGCGATTAATGACAACGCCAGCAAATCGACAGTATTACCTGCGCAGTACAGTCAGTGAGCAACAGCCACCAGACGCTGCGACAGGAACTGCCCACGAGGATTCACTTAACCTAAGTGATATTAGTGACTCGGCCGTCGAAGAGACTCTTGTCTTTGAGGTTATTAGGGAAGAGGAAACCGAAATGGCAGCAATTACACTACAAAAGTTTTCTGGAAACCCAGGGGACAGGGCAGAAGACTGGCTAGTGTGGTATACTGACTATTCCAATGCCCTTGGTTGGACTGAAGAGAAGATGAAGTTATCGTTGCCTTTCTTCTTGGATGGTCATGCAAGGATTTTTTACCAAAGTCTTGCCCAGGATAACAAACGATTTGATAAATTTATAGACTTGTTTAAGGCTCGTTTTAATGGCAATGACGGACTTAGTGTTGGAATGAATGTGTTGTCTTTGAAACAAGGCCCTGATGAAGCTGTGGCAAGCTATTTTAGCAGAGTTCTCCAACTTACGCCGAACGGGTCATGCCCCGATGACTTTCTGTTTGCGGCAACAATGGCTGGACTTTTGCCGCATATCAAAGCACAGGTCATGGTCCAGCCAAACGTAAAAACCATTGAGGATCTGCGACAAGTTTCATCTCTTGTTGAGCGGGCCACAATGGTAACCCACGCACCGGTCGCAGCAGCATACCATGAAAATGAACGAATGACGGCCTTGGAAGAAAAAATGGAATACCTGCAGAAACAGCAGTATAAACCCCAAAAGCAACAGCAACAACAACAACAACAACAGCTACAACAACAGCCACAACGTCAATCCAGACCAGCGTATAAATCAGATTATTCCCAGCACCATGGCCCCACCGAGGTTAGTCGACATCGAAGGGGTGCAAACCACAACCACAACCGAAACAACAACAGCACCAGGAGGAAGTTCTTCTGTCGGCGTTGTAGAGGTATAGTGTTTCATTTACGTGAAAATTGTCCAGCTTTCAATCAAACATGTTCATATTGTAATATTTTGCACCATACTATTGAATCTTGCGAACATAAAGAGCGTGATGAATCTTATACACAATAGGGACTCGCGTCTGTTCGTGGAAACACGAACAGGCACAAAATAGACAAACAAAGAAATAAACAACCTTCAACAAAATGTGCTAAGAATAGTTCAGTAGATTCTACTTATGTCAATGCTTCAAGTGAATCAGAGGAAGTCAATGTCGCCACATCCTTGATCAGAAATACTGTTAATATTGACATTTTTGGGAAAACCGTCAGTGCTTTAGTAGATTCTGGTGCTTCAATAAGTTGCATTCATGCAGCAACTTTTAAAAAATTATCTGATAGGCAAGTAACAATTCAAAATTCACATCTGAAAAGTATAGTTGGTGTCGGGGGTGAAAGACATTCAGTATTAGGTGAGGTCTGCCTCACACTGAAAATTGGGGGATTACAAATTGACCAAAAATTCATTGTGCTAGAAAATTTACACCATTCATTGATTTTGGGTTTAGATTTTATGACTAAAAATCATGTGCGCATTGACTTCCACCAAAAACTGATGTCAGTTGGTGAAGATTTTGTATTTGTTGGCATCTCATGTGACTCACTCTTTGGCTATGCCAGGCCTACTTCCAAAGTTATTATTGAGGCAAATTCAGAAGTCATTGTAGAGGTCAAGGTTTCTAAGAATCATAAGAATGATACTGTTTTGTTGGAACCTTCTGAAAATTTAAGTGCTAAGTTTCTTGCTGGTGCTCGTTCTCTGGTCACTACAAAAAATCATAGGGCTAAAATGAGATTGATGAATCCCACAAATAAGAACATAACTCTACATCCCTTTGATATTGTCGGTGTTGTTAGTTTGGTTGAAAGTAATGAAACGCATATGCTTAATGAATTAGAAAGTAGTGATAATGTTGCCAATGTTGAAACAGAGGACAACATGTCAAACAAGTTCGAAAACAATGAAATTCAGTTTGATATCTCCAATGCAAATCTATCTGAACAACAAAAGCTCAAGCTTAGAAAGTTTCTGCAACAAAATACTGATGTTTTCTCCACTTCTTTGGCTTCCATTGGAAAAACTGATATTTTCACTCATAAAATAGAAACTTTGCCTGGTGCACCACCTGTCTCATTGCCTCCTCATAGGACTGACCCTTTGAAAAAACGAGTGATTTCTGAAATGACTAAGGAGATGACAGATAATGGTCTGGCACGACAGTCTAGTTCATTTTGGCATTCACCTGTAGTTCTTGTCAAGAAAAAAGACAATTCTTGGAGATTTGCTGTAGATTATCGTCGTCTAAATAACAGTACAATTCCAATTTCCCAACCATTGCCAAGACTTGAAGAAGTGTTTGAAGCACTAGGGCAGTCAAAATCTAAGATATTCTCAACTCTTGATTTAAACTCCGCATATTTTCAAATTGAATTGGACCAAGAAACTAGGCATAAAGCTAGCTTCATTACACATGAAGGTGTCTATGAATTTCTCAGAATGCCATTTGGTTTGAAAAATGCGCCTATGAGTTTTCAAATGTTGATGTCAATTGTCTTAAGAGGCTTACAATGGGAATTTGTTCTGTGTTACATAGATGATATTCTGATCTTCAGTCCAGATTTTGACAGTCATCTCAAACATTTAGAGTTGGTTTTTCGAAAGCTTAGGGATGCAAAGCTAACATTAAAGCCATCAAAATGTGAATTTGCTGTTGAAAAAGTATCTTTTCTTGGTCATATACTCTCCGGCAATGGTGTACATGTTGATCCTTCAAAAACAGACAAAGTTCAAAATTTCCCTACTCCAAAAACTCAAAAGGAACTTCGTGGATTCTTAGGCTTATGTAATTATTACAGACGATTTGTAAAAGATTATGCAAAGATCTGTGTTCCTCTAAATAAGTTGTTGAAGAAGGACATCAAAAGAGTTTTAACAAAGTCTGATTGGTCTGATGATTGCCAAATAGCATTTGAAACACTAAAGTCAGCTCTTGTTAGTCCTCCAGTTCTTAGGTTTCCTGATATGAACAAACCATTTATTCTCACAACGGATGCTAGTGGTTCTGCCATAGGCTACATTTTAGGTCAACTTGATGAATGTGGGCGTGAGTGCGTTGTTGCGTATGGTGGTCGAGCCTTAAGGCCTGACGAAAAGAAATGGAGTGTGACTGATCAAGAATGTTTAGCTGTTATCTCTGGTGTTGAAGAATATAGGCATTATTTGGCTTGTAGAAAATTCGTAGTGTACACTGATCATTCGGCTCTAAAATCGCTGATGGAAAAGAAAGTTCCAACAGGAAGGCTATATAGGTGGTCTTTGAAACTTCAACCATTTGATTTTGAAATTAAACACAGAAAAGGTCTTCTAAACCAAAATGCTGATGCCATTTCAAGATTAGATTTCTCTAGGTTGCCTAATGCACAAGTTTTGAATCAACGATTCCGACATCTTGAGTCAGTAGCTGTGTTGACCTGTTCAGATCTTGAATGTTCTCTCCTTGACAAGACCATGATTTCTGAAAGAACAAGTAATAACGAAATGTTTGAAAGTTGTGCAGGAAGTAATGTAGATCAGCAGACTAACTCATTTGTAGAAAATTGTCAACGCAAGTCAGAATATTTCGAAACTACTCTTGAATATCAAGACATTCCTTTAGTCGGAGTTTTGACTTCTGAAAGCATGTACGACCAACAAAGGAAATGTCAGTTTTGCATGGATTTCATCAATGCTCTTGAGAATGATATCTTTCCTGAAGATGAAACAAGACGAAAATCTGTTGTTGCTCAAATCGAAAACATGTTCTTTATGAGAGATGGTCTATTGTATCATTTGTATACACCAAGAACTAAGTTTCCTAAAGGTACAGTCGACCCTGATAAGGTTATTTACCAAGTTGTAGTTCCTGAACAACTGAAATACACAATTATGGAAAATTACCATGATTGTGTAGCTGGGGGTGGTCATTTTGGTGTCAAAAGAACTACAGAGGCAATTAGACAAAAGTATTTCTGGCCTGGAATGACTAAAATGATTGAAGGTTATGTTAACTCCTGTGATGTTTGCCAAAAAGCCAAAGTACAAAGACGCAATAATCCAGTGCCACTTAACCCCATGCCAATCGAACCCCGATTTTCCAGACTACACATTGACATTCTCTGTTCATTGCCTAAAACTACGGAAGGTTACCAATATATACTTTTGGTTGTTGATAGTTTCACTAAATGGACTGAGGCATTTCCATTATGCACGCAAGAAGCTAAGGAAATAGCTGATATTCTCTACAATGAGATTATTACTCGCTATGGTGCTCCCAATTCTTTAGTGTCTGATAGAGGTAGGAACTTTATGTCAAAGCTTGTAAGTGCCCTCTGTGAATTATTTGAAATCAAAAGATTTCACACAAGCAGTTACCACCCGCAAACAAATGCAACTGTTGAACGGGCCAACAGTACCCTGCTTCAAACATTGAGAGCTTATGTGTCAAAGGATCAAATGAATTGGCCAAGGGTTCTCCCAAGTGTAATGATGGCTTTTAGATCAATGCCGTGTACTGAGTCTACAGGTCTAAGCCCTTACCAAATGGTATTCGGTCAAACAATGAACCTTCCTATTGACACCTCTCTAATCCCAAAAGCAACTCTTGGCCAGTCTGTCCAACAGTATTTCAATGATTTACTTAGACAACTTAAGGTCTATTCTGAGATTGCTACTCAAAATCTGCAAAAACAGGCAGACAAGGCTAAAACACGCCATGATAAAAATGCGAAAGAACCCATGTTTCAAGTCGGAGATAAAATTCTCCTAAAACAAGACATGATACCAACAGGTCAATGTCCCAAGCTCACGTATAAACGTGATGGCCCCTATCAAATCATAGAATTGGGCCCACACTTTACGTACAAGCTTAAACATATTGAAACCAATAAGGTATTAAAGTCATTCATGAATGCCATACGGCTGACCCCGTACATTGAAAGGCAAACAATTGCTGATCAAAACCCAAATAGGGATGCTCCTGCTGATAGGCCCAATATTATTGATGGCCCAGACCATGGTGATAATCCTGACCCAGTAGTTCCAATGCAAGAACCCCCACAACAGGTTCTGCCGAACAATCCTCAAACAGATAAAACCACTCAAAAGACGGACACAGCTGTTCAAAATAGTTCTCAAATTGGTAGAAATTTTTCAAATGCTCGAATTATTCGTACCAGTCACAAAGGTGGTGTCTGGCGGTATAGAATTGAGTATTCTGATAATGTTAAAGAATGGAAGTACGAGCAAGATCTTCCACAAGATTTCCTCACTGCATTTCTTAAAACTCATCATAAGAATGGAAAGCTCAGGAAGAAGAAATGTTTCATTAAAGTTTCAGTGTAACGTGATGTTCTGAAGTTTTCAGATGACAAGGTTCCCTAAAAATATTTTGCGCGCTTTTCTGTCTTATCTTTGTCTATCTAAACACGGTAGTGATTCTGAATTGACAAACCTATTGCAATATATAGGTGCTCTTGACAAACTTGTTGAAATACATAAGTGCTCTTGCTCTCTCTTCTTTTTCGGAATCGCTGCTGGTGTTTAAAACCCCTTTCTAACTTTCAGGGATACCAGGTGTCGAATGGATCTTAGCAGTTCTCATGTTGATGTTTGGTTTGGTGACAAGTAGTCCAACAGTCCAAAGGCTAAACTATGTAACAGTTTTCACTCAAGTGTCTGATCTAGTTTTAGCCAAGGACTCATGGCTACACACCTTCGAACTTGTGTTTCCGGACACATTCGATCTTCCTATGCTACCAATGTGTGATGAAAGGAAGCATTCTTGTTTAAAGATTTCTGATGTAGTGTCTCAATTAAACAGTGTCCGAACAAATTTGGCATCGCAGATGAATACAACTATGAACACAATTTTTGAACTTGTACCAGAAGCTGCCATTCACAAATCCCGTAGCAAACGTGCACTGTTTTCATTCATTGGTAAACTCTCAAAAGGACTATTTGGTACTGCTACAATGGCTGATGTTGATATGCTTGCACATCATATGAACAAATTATATAAAATGAACATTGGACTTTCTAAAGCTTTAAGCCAACATGAAGATCATCTCAGTTCCTTCATATCTCAATCAAATGAAAGGATGGATAACTTAATGGCCGCAATTAAAGACAATATGATGGAGATAGAAGTTGTTCATAGCCATCTACTTGCAAATGAAGCTAATCTTGAGAAAGCTCTAAATATGGTAATGAGTATGTTAATTGACCAAATTCAAACTATGAATGCGGTATCACATCAAGTTGAAGAGTTGAAATTAGGTGTTGTAAACCTGGTAAACGGACATCTTACTCCACTCTTAATTTCTGAGGATGTGCTAGGTAGCACAATTTCTGATATTCAAGAAATTATTCACCACAAATATAATGGATTTCATCTTTCTATCAGTGAAATTGCTCAGGTATATTCAGATTGTAAATTTATATATGCCCGCAATGGTTCGAAGTTATATATTTCCATTAAGTTTCCAGTTTCACACTTCCAAAAACCTTTAAATGCTTATAAAGTTCTGTCCTTGCCAGTTCCAATTAATGCTTCCTCTCCCCATGCTACTCAGTTAATGGACCTGCCTGATTACTTCATTATGTCTGATGACAGACAATATTACACTACCTTGTCAGCAGCCGAATTTGCAGAATGTCATGGTAAAGGTGTTAAATACTGTGCCCATAATTTTGCTCTTAAGCCTGTCACTACTTCATCTTGCATTCTGTCATTGTTCGGAAATGATAAGGATAATGTGAAATCAAATTGTGACTTCAGGTTCATTCAAAATGTCATTAAGCCTGAAATTATTGAAATAGCTTCAAATTTACTATTATTGTATCGTACACCCCTCTTGTCCATGGAATGTGACCTTACTCATAAGATGGTTCAAGGTTGTGACTTTTGCATTTTCACATTGCCATGCAGATGTTCTCTGTCAACTAATGATTACTACTTTGCTCCAAGACTTGATTCTTGTCATCATCACGTTGATAACATGACCATTGTTCATCCAGTCAATTTAGCATTATTACAACATTTCTTTGATAACAGTTATGTTGACCAGATATTTGCCGACACTTTGTTTAATAAAGCTCTTAACGTTTCGGTTCCACACATTAAACTGTACAAGCATCAAATGTCAGATATCATTGCTGCAGATAGTAAAGCACATCTCAGTCTTGCTAAAATGGCTGATGTGGCAAAGAATGATGCTGTTGTTTTCCAATCATTAACTGAACCCTTACTAGATGGACAGATTCAGTTAAGTTCGAATTGGTTCAATACTGATAATATAATCATCTACATTTGTTCTGCTGCGATTATAATTCTCACTGTAATATTAGTTGCAACAATCATCAAATTAAGGAAACTCTATGTCGTCGTTGGTGTTTTACTGCAGTCTAAACGATCTATGGCTTTCACTACAAACTTGCCTTCATTCATTTATACTCCCAAGCCGACTGAATCTCAAAGTTCTGGCCTAAATCTCCAAATTGATCTCAGTTTAGACCAGGCTAATTTCATTCTGTTGTGTGCAATTTTATTCTTCATTTCAGTAGTTATATATAGGTATTTTAGATTTCAACATATTTCAAAGCTGTGTTTAGAAATCACATGCGGACGTCAATGTGTTCTCATTGATGTGGTAACACTGCCAATGTGCCCTGCTCACTTCAACATTCATGTGCCTTCTGACATCAATTCACTTCACGTTGAAGGTTGTTTCTCTCCAAAGTTGAATGTATTCTGGCCTGATTTCGAAATTTCAGATAACCTGTCGAAAAAATCTGTTGTCATTCCGTCAAAGCTTAAACTCAACATTTTCGAGAGTTTCAAAATCAAGCAAATTCTTAAGAGACCATATCATGTATATCTGTATAAGGTTCACCACGGTTTCATGATGCCTATAACAGATGAATAAAAGAAAGTTGGACATTTTCATGACATGATATACTATACCAACAACACGACATGCCATACTCATCGATTTATATATAGTTATTATTATTTTGTTTCCCTACATATATGTCACTGCATACTTGTTTAAGGTAATTTGATTTGCGTTTGCTTTACTATGTTCATGTTTAATATTATAACCTAAATATTCAACCCTTTTCAAACTTTGGGGACCAAAGTCTCCGTAGTAGGGGGGAATATTATGCCCCACATTTTTGCTACATAAATTAAATATAAATTTATGTAAAAATGATAATTGTAAATTACACATATTTATTTTATTTGGATAATATGTATATTTTGTTAAATAACTCAGAATTACTTATTTAGATATAGTTTAAGAATAACTATTATGACTAAAACTCCTTTTCGAACTTTGCATGTCTATACATCATGTAAACATATTAATGCCTGCAGCCTGTATAATATTTTTGGCAGTTAATAAATATCTTTTTAGATTCTTAACTTGTTTTTAAGTTTAATAATTTGGCCACCTTAGGCTAAGTGGTTTCCTTTAATTACCTTAATTGATGTCAACCTATCATATATTTTTCTTCAAAACAGTAGCACAATCCCTCAGGATACTCAGCTTCAATTTTAGAATTTTTGTACTGACAAGTTAATGATATAATGATGCTTATCAAATCTGAGATCTGTATCATATTGTTAAAAACTTAGTATTTAAGATGAAGCCTGTGTCCTGAAAATCATAAAGGACTTGATTTTCAAATAAACTTCATCTTCATTATTCAGGTATGTTGTCATTATTTTTATATATTACTTTTTGTGGTTAACTCAATTTATTTTATCAAAGTACTTTAAAATATAATAGTTTTAATATTTTGTGAATTTATTGTTAAAACCTTTAGAAGTTATATTCATATAATAAGAAGTTTGAATTATGTGGAAATTATGTTATTCAATTATTTGTCTTAAAATATGAACTCACTTAGAAATGTACAGATGTTATTTCTGTTTGCAAGTATTTATAAAGTTCATTTTATTAAAGTTATTAAACAAACAATTATTAAATTAAACTAATTGTAATATGAATTGTTGTCAACCAGTTAACCTTTCACATGCATTTTTAAAAGCGAGTTGTATGCTAATTTCCCCAAATTAGTTTAAGTATTTGTAACATCTATTTGTACTTTGTGTTTATTGATATATATATATATATATGTGTGTGTGTTTGCTTTCGTAATAAATAAAGGACTTGATTTTCAAATAAACTTCATCTTCATTATTCAGCTCAGTCAGTGAAGCTCCCATTTTCGGGAACAATCTCCTCAGCGACCCGACAACTCCCGCGACCTCCTATTTTGACATACTCTCGACAGCCGCACTAAGCGCGTCCCGACCGGCATAAAACATGTGCTAACAATATTCCCAAATAATTTGGTACAGTATGACAAACAAATAAGCACATGATTGTGAAGAATCACTGTTTCTATGTACAATTGACTGGTGCAATAGTTAGCAATAGACTTGGCGTCAATTGAATTTAGTTTGAAGGATAAACAATAACACTTTTTTAACACTTTTTTACCTTTTTTTTCAAAAAAATGATTGCAGTCAATTGTAACCATGAACTCCCCAGGTCCGGGGAATAGTGGGATTTTCGGTTCAGCCAACCCCGGCTTTATAAGCTACAATAATTAGCAATCAGGGATACTTTTTTATTATTTTGACATCTGTTATTAAAGTTAACCTGGGAGGAAAAGTGCGCCCGGTGTGGGGCTCGAACCCACGACCGCCGGAACACTAGCATGGCGCTCTAACCAACTGGGCTACCCGGGTGGGCGGCTGGTTCTAACCGACACTAACTACATTATGTATCCCTGTCTCGAGTCTGCCATAGTCTAAAAATCTTCAAAAGACTGAAGGCCATTTAGGTGGACTAACCCCCGCTTAAATTCCTTCCCTGCAGGAATGAACTGATGGTAAAATGTCCTCGCACCAAAGGGAACCTAGGTTACGCCCATTCCCGAGGAAATTTTGCGGGGAAAAAGCAGACAAAGCTTTGCGGAGTAATGTCACTATGTGGGGAGGGGGCATACCTGTACGTGATCAAAAATAACAAACAATTCTTATCATTTAAACCATCATGAAAACAAACGGCATTTAGACTTACCATACAGTTGTCTTCAATGAGTCCATAGCCCAAAAGTTTATGATTGTCCATTTCAATCCATTTTTTTACACGAATGTTCGTCTGAGGTCACCGGAGTAGGTTCTACTTGATTTGATGCTAAACCGGTTTAAGAAAATGTTCGTCTCCTACGCAGTAACCTCCCCTATTGTACAGTAGCAAATATAAAATCCATCACAAAATCTTCGCCTAACTCTCATAAATGTGATTTAAAAATATGTTAATATTTAATCAACGTGTTTAACGATATTCATCTTTGAAACATTATTACAGTATCTTTATCCTCCATTCACAAACACGTGGACATGATATTGATAAGCAAAGTACATGCGTATATTTGATAAACGAACAAAAACATGCAAACAGGTAGCAGGATGAAACAATATGAACAATATCATTCCTAATGCTTAGAACGTATACGTGATCAAAGATAATGTCATTCAAGACATGAGTTTTTAAACTATCATGAATTGCGTGAAGGGCTATACACTTTTGCAAATAAAATACCCCTTGCAATAGTATTTGGATATATTTACTTCTTATTTATCAATGTAAAGCTATCATTCAGTTATGGCAGATGTTCGATGTAACTGAGCACAATTTAAGAGTGTAAACGAATTTCGTCACTGCTTTTAGCTACAGCTCCTAAACCCTGACAATAAGTGAACCGAGATAATGGCTCCTTTTCAAAGAATCATTTGAAATGGATGAATTCTGAAACAAAGAATGATTGTTGAGCTTATTTTTTTACGAAGTATTAAGTCAATACACAATGTTATAGAACATTTATAAATAATATCACTGACTTATAAATAATTGTTTAACCTATACTGGTAATAGGTTCGTGATAGTGCTATCATACATATATGTACCCATTTCATATGACAAGAAAAATAACATACCGTGAGTGATGGAAACGAAATAATAAAAAGAAGCCACTTTTGCATAGGATAAAAGATACACATCGAAAGGTTTTTTTCTTTAAATTGGAGTGATCAAATTAAGTTTGTCACTAAGTCAACATAGTTTAATGTACCTACTGACAATATAAGATGGTGTTCTCTAACCTATTCGATTAACTGAAAGACACAAATTGAGCCCACCAGGAAATGAAAATTAGTAAGTTATTCTTTTTAAAAGTATTTAATATTTTCGAGCATCTAGGACCAGAAGGCTTCAGAAAAGGATAAATAATTCGCAAATCTGACGCAGTTGTATTTAAGATCACTGTTTTAGATTGCACACAACGTCACAAGTGAAAACACCGATGTAATACTCGAAATCAGGTAACATCTTGCAATGTTATTTTCTTGAATAATCTACAATATTAAATTAATGAGCAATAATATCATGACATGTATACATCACAACTTTATTTCTCCCCAGCAGATGTTATACGGTGAAAGTCTCCAACTGGTGATTCCTCCAACTTCTGTGATCACCAACTTCTGTGAACTCCAATTGGTGGCTTTTATCTATAGAAATTGACTGTGGAATTCTCCAATTGGAATTTTCCCCAATTGGAGAGCCGTTTTTACAA
This sequence comes from Mya arenaria, assembly GCF_026914265.1. Taxonomy (NCBI): domain Eukaryota; kingdom Metazoa; phylum Mollusca; class Bivalvia; order Myida; family Myidae; genus Mya; species Mya arenaria. The sequence goes on along the minus strand of NC_069122.1, from coordinate 58,681,261 downwards.
AATCATAATTTTTGATTATTTATTAGATTTTAATTATGTTTATGAATCTAGTACTACAGACATACATAGAAATGTAATTTTCTGTTCCAAATTGTAATATTTGATTTTTTTCAAATTGCTGATTTTTTCCCCCGTTTCGGCTCATATGGAAAATTCTCCAATTGGAGTTTGCCAAAACCCTGCGGGGGACCTAAAATCCAATTGGTGGCCAACGGGAGAAATCAATTTTGGAATTAAAATTTTCATATTTCTTAAAACTTTTTTTTTAATTTTACTTAAAATATTTCTTATTTAATGGGCAAACTTTCTATGTGTCGCTTTTGAAGTTGATATCTAAGATAATAAAAAAACTAAGTTTGCAAGTAAACCGGATTTGCAAACTTATACCGGATGCTGTTTTATAAGACTGCAGCAGCTAATTGTATAAAACTTGGATAAGTTGTCCACTCGTTTCTTTAGGCTACTGTGCAAATCTAAATAATTCCATTGGTAAATAATAATTATCTGAAAAATATTGACCAATCAATAAACATTTTGGGCAATTTTAACCATAGCAAAGACTTAACCAGTTTTATACAATTAGCTGCAGAATTAAACAAGAGCATCGCCTGTGGGTGCTATACGTTCATCTGATTTTATGCTTTTACGATTTATTTATATATCATATTGTACATTTGATAGTGAAATGGTATTCCAAAGTTTGAAAGTGATAGCTTTGATAGTTTGCATGTAAGTGACCCAAGCACAAAACATAAAAAATAGACTTGCTAATAAATACAAATCCAAAAATACTAAAATATCCCCCATCCTCCCCATACCCTTCCAAATGTGTGACTCAAAAACCTGTTTAATATATTGAAGGCATTATCCGTTTATTGTCTAGAAAAAAAATGAAATAAATTCAACAAAAATTAAAGACGCTATGTCCAATTCTCAAAATCAACCGAAATCCATCAAAATTTATGTTTCCCCCCCCCCCAAAAGGTAAGACTCAGCATCTTTAGGGTACAATGTGAACAAAGGTATTAGATGAACAAGTCACAAAAGTTTCAAAGTGATAGCTTTGATAGATTCCAACAGTGTTAGTGACCAAAACGCAAAACTTAACCAACAACGACAATAGCTCGTCATTTTTTTTAAAAATCAGATGAGCTCATAAATATATAAATTTAACAGATATAATTTCTATATTCTGTTTACTTGCCACCAAAAAGAAAAACAACATTTTATACAGATAGGCACAATGTGAAGAAAGAACCATATATATGTACATTGTATATACTCCATACAATAATACAAATCTAATGATGTCTGTCTGTGCCTCTCAATTTTTCTTCAGTGAAGCCTTCCCCACTCAACACTTGTGTTTGGCCGTCAAATACCTAATGTAATACTCTGAAGAAGAAGAAAGGTTCATGTTATAAGCTTTAACTTATGATTCCCCACAATTTAAAGTTTATATTTAAAGCTGCACTCTCACAGATTGAACGTTTTGACAACTTTTTTTATTTTTTGTCTTGGAACGAGCCAATTTTTGCGAATATCCATGGAAACCAGTTATATAAAACTGCTGACAAAAATAAGAACGCAGATTTTTTATATATATATAAGATAAAAAATTGATGTTTTATGCATTTTTCTTAACTCGTTAGTAAGGGTTTAAGCCATAAACCATTAATTTTCGAACGGAAATAGGAAAATATACGATCTGATTTTTTGTCCAAGACAAAAAATAAAAAAGTTGTAAAAATGGTATATCTGAGAGAGTGCAGCTTTAAAACAAACCCAAATCAAATACTAGTATCAAGCAAGAGGGCCATTATGGCTCTGATTTGCTTAACTGCATTATGACAGATATTTGAATGAACTGAAATGTTTCGCATATGACAATATATAAGATTGGTTTGTTGATGTCAAAATGAGTTGAAAAGCCCTCTTACAGTACAGTTAAACAATATGTACACAATCACAAATGTAATGGATGTAGGTAAGACACATCTTAAGAACTAAACATAAAATTAATACTGGATACCAAGGCTCTGTGCCATATCATATGATATGGGATTTGATGATTTTACTAAATAATCGTATAGAAAATCAGGAATCCCAGGGGTGATGCCAGCTTTGACCCAAGGGTCATTTTTTGAACAATTTTGGTGAAGAATCACTTTACAAGTCTACATACTTAAACAAAGCTGTCACATGAGTGCCGAATACCCCTGGATACAGTAATGACAAACTATAACAAGAGCAGTCGTAAGACAGCGCGTTCGACTACGCCGCTTTGACTTAGAATACAATAACAATGTAATAATACCAAGTTTGGTCTCTTTATGTCAAACTTAAATAAAATTATTCGATACATAAGGTGCTTTGATGCTGCCCTCCCACCAGCCCGCCCAATTAATGACGCAAGTCATTCAAATAACTTGATTTCCCATTATGAAAATGTGGTTAAGAATAAACAAATATGCCTTTCAAATGAAATTGGAAAAAATTAATATTCAAGGGCCATAATTTGTATTTAGGCTTAAAACGGAGTTATGTTTCTTGTTGTAAGATGGTAGTAAATAATTTTGAATTTTATTAAGTGCATCTAATGAACAGTATAGAAGTGATGGTCCTGAACAATTGTGTGAAGTATTTAGTCAATTGAATGAAGGGTATAGAAGTTATTAAACAATATCCCAACCTGCCCTAAAACTTAAACCTAAGTTCCATAGTCAATCAGGGGCCATAATTTGTATTAAAGATAATATGGAGTTATCTAACTTCATTATGTGATGGCTCTGAACATCTGTGTGAAGTATTAAGTCAATTGAATGAATGGTATTGGAGTTTTAAGTGAAAATCCCAACTTGCCCTAAAACTTTAACCTGCCCTAAAACTTTAACCTAAGTCAATCAGGGGCCATAACTTGTATTTAGGATAATATGGAGTTATGTAACCTCATTGTGTGATGGTCCTGAACAACTGTGTGAAGTATTTTATAAGTCAATTGAACAAAGGATAAAGAAATTATTAAAAAATATTCCAACTTGCCCTAAAACTTTAACCTAAGTTCCATAGTCAATCAGGGGCCATTATCTGTGTAAAGAATAATATGGAGTTATCTAACCTCATCATGTGATGGCCCTGAACAACTGCGTGAAGTATTACATCAATTGAATGTAGGGTATTGGACTTATAAGTAAAAATCCCAACTTGCCCTAAAACTTTAACCGGACGCCGACGCCGGGGCGGGTAGTATAGCCTACCTATTCTTCAAATAGTCAAACTAAAAAGGTAACAAAGGGCAATTACTCTGTGGTCAGCTAAAAAAGAGTTATGGTTTTTAATCATGTTAGGGAAAACGCCGTATATTTTCTGTTGAATTCAATATAAACAGATACATGAATGGACCGTCATTATTGGGCGTGCATTATAAGGATTATGTCATAACATTTATTCATTTGACATGTTTCTAGACAACCATATGAATGTGTATTTAAGGTAGAGAATAATATCATTGTCATGTTGGAATGAAACTTTTAAAAGAAATCCAGTTAATAAAATTTTAAAATTTGTCCTAGGGTTATGTCAATGTGATTTGAAATTTCAATTTTATGTTCCTTTTCGCATTGAACACACTTTAAGCTGTGACGGTATGGGATACATGTTGGGGTCAAGCTATATTGCAGCAAATTTATGCCAGAAGATCTTTATGAACTCTAAACCCAGTAACATGTGTATTGTGTTTGGGATATTTCTACTTACCCCAAAGTTCTTGTGTGAAAATTTCTTTTCTATTTAGATCTGATACTGTTTTTGAACTAAATGAAATACACAAAACAATACCTTTTTTATGATGACAGCATCATACCAAATGGTCTGCCTGTCTTCCTCCCACTTAACCCACACCTCCACTGAAGTCCTGCAAAATTATAACAAACAAGTTACATATTAAAATAAAATACTTTTTAAACTATCATCATCATCAAAGTCCTGAACCTTTTTTGCTTCTTCCAAGAATTAATTATAACATATGCTTCTTTCAAGAATTAATTATAACATATACTAAGTATCTGAACATAACCTGTACTACACCACTTAATTTCATTTGTCCGAACTTAAGTTGGTTACGTCATACTCATAACATCACAATCAATTACATTTACTCAACAAATTTCAAAGGAACTGAAAGTAATCATAACTTACTTCTCTCATTAAGTGTTCCTCTTTGAATCGACCAAAGGCTCCCTTCAGCTCATCATAAGTTTTCTGGAAGCAAACACAATCTTTTACAGATATATTTAACTAAATGATGTCAAAATGACCACTACTCTACATATCCACATATTGTCAATGCTTCATGTGTTCCCAGTTTCAAGTCAATATTTGTATCACAATATACAAACTGCCAGAGAAATAAACAACTAGGCTATGACATTAACATGACCTCTGCTATGAAAACCAGAAAAGGCAATCAGAAGCAACCTTCAAGAATTGAAATTATAACATTTTTATAGACGGTTATATTGGAAATATGTTATGTTATAATTACCTTAAACTCTTTGAACTCAAGTGATGTTGAGGATTCCTCAGTACTTGCAATTACCTCTAACTGCAATGACTCTATGTCACCTTCAGTCTGAAAGAAGACATTAAGACAACCTTAGGCCACTACTTTTATATAAATTGGTTTACAAAACCGGCCGGTCTAATTTTCCGAGAAGTACAAAAAAAATAAAAAATGAATTTCACTTTTTTTTCAAAATTATTTTCCCGACCGTATTGATTTTGGTGCGAAACGAAAGAAAAACGAACAGATAAGAGTACGAATGCAGTACATCTCGACTGGTTTGTTGTTCCGTAGCCGTATCCACAAATTTTTAGTGATAGCATGTGAGCCAGTCAACTGTTATAGCAGCGCCCTTGGCAATGGCGGAATTGACGATAGCAGTCATTCTTTGTATGAAATCATTAATTAAAATATGCAGGAGTTGTTAAAATAACAATAGCAATAAACATTGGCAAATTGAGCAGCCGACACAAACAATAACTGTCACTTGATTGTTGTTCTTCCCCGCCAATTTAGGTCATGAAAATATTGTTGTTTATAGATGAAAAATAAAAGTGTCAGCGGCTGCCATCGAATAAGTAGACACAAATATCCGTAAATTGTGAGAAAAACATTTTATGGTTAAATATCAAATAAAAGTGCACTTAGTGTGAGTGGTGAAATCGAAAGTAAATGTTCTAAGATGACACCGGTGACCTAGTTTCACAAGTTCGGTTGGTTGTGTTTATGGATTTTAAATCACAAAATGGTTTGGAAATACTTGTCATTGAGTCAATGTAAAGCTTGTGTTTATTCAAGATTACAAGTTTATTCATGTTTGCGTTAATAGTAGAGTAAAAACACTGAAAGAGTTGAACACATGTGCCAATGACATTTACTAATGTCAGGACTGGCAGGAGTTGTGTGCAAAACATTTAGATAAAACAGCACGGAAAACTATTTTGAATAAGTCCATTTTAATTTGTAATGAGCTTGAAATTTCACTATAAATGAGATTTGTTGTTGTAACCAAGGAATACTCTTTAAAATAAAAAATAAACAATCGTGAAGTATAGATGCCCTGTGAACACATGATACACAAAATGGTGAAGTTGGGAGAAGATGAAAATATCCTATACATAATTATGGATTTCTCTGTTACTATCATTGGTACATAAAGTTAAGTCACAAGCTAGATTTATTATTTTGCTATGTGATTTTTATGTACTGATGTGGTAATTTGCTGCAAATTTTGAATTTGAAATGGATTTGGTGAACATCCCATGGTAAATATCCCGGTCCGAAAATATCCGGCCTGAGCATGGATTGGGTTACACACAACTAGGACCCCGCATGGTCAAGGTTATTAAAACTCAAATCCTGGTCTAGTTTGGTTTTTACTTTTTCAGGAATTGTTTCCACAATATTAAAGCTCAAATGTCTTCACAAAATGTTACTTCCTTATTTACAAAATTGGAAATTATTTCACTTTATTGACATTTTCCAATATTGAAATAACTGAAACAATGTTTAGAAAATGTAATGTATTGTCTTAATACAGTGCATTTTCTGTGTATTTTAATGCCTAAAATTCGCCTTCCCTTTTTTCAATTTAATATTGGTCAGTTTTTAAGTGTTAAGACCTTTTTAAGGGTATGCTAAAGCAAAAGTGAATGCATTCACATTTGCTTTAGCATACCCTTAAAGCTAAACAAATGTCTTGCTGAGCAATATTCAATGTATCATTGATAAAAAGTGTAGTTTAAACATGTAAACATGATTTATAGTCAATTTCATTGATGTTTTATATGCACAGTATGTAAGATTTAAACTGTGTGTTTAATTAGAATTTTGAAACTTTGAGTGTATTAAAACATGCATTAATAGCAGTTTAAAAATTTAAAATGTCAAGTAAATGATATAAATTTTCAATGAGTTTATGTTGTTCTCTGATTTTCACCCTTTAAGAGTATGTTTTGTGACTTTTTTCCTTTTTTTTTTTTTTCGACCACCCGGTGGACATTTTCTCCAAAAATTCTTGTAAACCAAAAAATAAAAAAGGAGTGGCCTTAGTTTCTATGTCATAAAAGTCATAAAATCATTAATGATATTTTTCCTATTTTCCTAAGCATTGACACATTTTAAATTATACTTGTACACAGAAACACAGAAAAGTATAAATTATGGCTAAATCATTCAATAAACTGACTCTTATTTACTTATGTTAAAGCATATTTTCCCTTTAAAGTCTGCACAAAAAAGAAGTAAGAATCTTAGTTCGAATTCACAATGAACGTAAATTACTAAAATATAAAGACTTTTATATTTAAGTACATATCTTATTTTAAAAAATATACTGATGTTATATGTGCCTGTCAAAAAGCAATCAAAAAATCAAAGTAAAAAGTAAACAAGAACCGCCATGTGACAAAACTGGTTTTTAATGATTGGCAGAAGAGCTTTCTTCTAATTCTATGAGTGACCTTGATCCTAGAGGCCCGTAACACAATCCCATGGATGAATAGTCCTCCATAAACTCTTCCTACATATCAAGCTTGCTCACAGTATGTCAACCATAACTAAAGTTATTCAGTAACTAGCCATAATATATTTTTAGCATCAGTGACCTTGACCCTAAGGAGCTAAAAATGGCAATCCCATGAAAGGTCTCCATAAACTTGTCCTATATACCAAGTTAAGTCACACTATCAGGGCTTCCTTTAAATGAAGCTTGGAAGTATATTACTCCCTAGAATTTGGTTAACAAATTCCAAAATTGATTCCTTGGAAGTACAAATACTTTCATAAGTTTGAAGAAAACTCCAAAGTTGAAAGCTTTAAAGTATAATATATCAAAACCTGTTGTCAATATTACATTTATGGTCACAATTTCAATGAATCTTAAAGTAAAATGAATTATTATAATAATATATTAGATTTTTTAAATACTAGTTGAAAATTAATGGAAAGATTTAAACTTCCAAATTTCAGTGAAAAACTTCCAATATTAATGTTCAGGAAGTTCATACTTCCAGTTTCAAATTCTTAATGGAAGCCCTGCACTATGTCAACCTTACTAATGTTATTCAGTACTAACCATTTTTTCATTTGTTTTTAGCTACCGTGACCTACCGAGGATATTTTTCATCGAGTGAACACCATATTCCAAGAACAGATATTACATTAAAATGAATTGCCGTTTTTCAGAAAAGATGCAAACCTAACAACATTAATTTTCAGAAATGACTTTGTTGAAATTGTGTCCTAATATTTCAAAACAGTGAATATTTCAACTTGAGTTATTTGAACTGTTTGAAACAGTAAAATATCACTTTTATTTCATTTATAAACAACTAAAATCCACCAGAAAGCCTATGATTAAAAATAAAAGCATCTAACTAAAAAATTAGTTTTAGTTTGAAAACTGTGCCATGATCTATCTGCCTTTCATACCAAAGAATCGACGTCTAGATTAGGCTAGGCTTATCAGTTGCCGGTTGCTATCCGGCATGACCTCCGCAATCGGAGCATATCAACAGTTTTGAGTAGTGAAAACCTTTATATGCCCTTCATACCAAAGAATCGGCGTATAGATTAGGCGAGGCTTATCAGTTGCCTGTTGCTATCCGGCATTACCTCCGCCAATCGGAACATATCAAAAATATTGAGTGGTGTAAAATATGCTGCTCAAATTATGCACTTTTATTTTTGTATATGTTTGATAAAATTTACTTTAAAGTAGACTTTTTTAACCCTCGAAATGTATGAATTGTTAATGTAACCGTAATAATAAATATTATATGATGTTTGTATATATTTCCCGATTGTCTTTAAAGTGACTGTGACTAGGAAATATCATAATGATTAATCACTATAGGTGTATAATATTGATGATATCTTGTGATTTATTTTTATTAAAGGAGTTTGTCTCCTTCTTGTGCATAAATGTGAAGCATATATATATATGTGCATAAATTGCTTTTATTGTGTTTGGGCATACTTATAGGGAAATAGACAATTGATTTGAATTACATTTTTTAAAGTAAGATAAAATATCTAATATCACATAATGGTAACTAAGGGTAACAAAAAGTATATGTATTTTATAAGTATCTATAAGACAAAATCATCTTTGTAAACGACGCAAATCAAAGTATAAACTTGTGATAATGACTATAATATTTTCCTACTATTTTGCTGCTTGTTAGAACAGTTTTGCATTAAATCTATTATGAATATCAATATTAATAATTCATTTAACTTGTATAAAACAGGTGATTCTTAATGGAGAAATTTTTGTTTCCTTAAATTTGAGGTTTCAAATAGAGACTGCCTTTATTCTGTATCAAAGATGTGTTTTATTGATAAAAAAGTATTTCTACCTGAATCATACCTTTCATTCAAATTATAATGATAAACTAATTTAATTTTATGCTTTCTTTTATTGCTATATGCAAATAAAGATCCCTATTTTTTTCCAAACATAATCATGAATAGTTTTGTTGACATTAAAAAGTCAGTTAAAATTGTATGAAGATTTTTATAGTGATCACTTAAAATTCAGGGGTAAAACAGATGTTAAAATCAAGTTAAATATCAACATTATGAATAGAAGAAATCAATTTATATAATTGTTACTTACAACTTTACAAAGTTAATAGTAAGTATTAAGAATGAAATATTTTTTTGACTTTTTGTTGATTTGTTTAAAATATGTGCAGGGGTGTAGAAATTAATTCAAGTAGCAGGGAATATCCTAAAAGTAGGCGGGGGGTCTGGGTGTCCTCCCCCTGTTAGGGTCAAGGGGGCAATGCCCCTTGTGGGATGAATTTAAGCCTTTTTAACCAAACATTCTAGTCTTCTGGTGCATGTTTATTTTGTAACAGGGAACCTTAACATAAATGTACTATAATATGATACTGAAACTGAGTACTATCCCCCCCTACCACCCACCAGTGAGGGCTAACTAATGAACCAAACTACTGTCAAATTCAGATTCAGGATAATATTATAACATTCCAGCCCACATGCATTGACATTTGCTAGCTATTCCCTCCTAATAATATATGTAATTTCTTCTCTACCAATTATATACTTTCAGCCACTGAATCACTATTAACCTCTGAAAATTAAACATCTAACTTCATTTTCTGTGGTTCTAGATATTTCACCTGCAGCTAACTTATTCCATTTTAATAACCAAAAGAAATGTCTGGACACTTTGTGACATTTAAAGCTACTAAATTTCACCCAACGTACATGTAAAATTCATCAAAATAATGGATTATTTTAGCAGTGATATCACTGCAAGCTTGTTCATTTTGTTTACACCTGGTTAACACGCGTATATAAAATTTACTGTTGCGTAAATGGTAATAGGACTAACAGAAGGCCAGACACGCTCATGTTGCATACTTACTACGCTTTTTTGTGTCTGGAAAAAAATATTTATTTCACCCTCCATTGCTTCGCAAATCATTAATTTCAAAACATCCGCAGAGGGGATGCGACTAATAAGGTCATGTATCCAGCCAATGTTATTGTATTCGGAACACTGGGAAACCCAAACCTCATTCGGAGCTCCTCGGCCATTTTATCGAAAACAACCTCGGATGTATATGGATGGTTTACACACTCAAAAAGTGGTACGTTTAAGTCCGCTGCAAGTAGATCGCGTAGTAATTTTATTTAGCAGTTAAACTTTGTGACTTAACTCTTGGGATTCTTCATTATGTTTGCAATAATACAATTCAATGACAATAAATTTAAACTTAGATCAATAAATACAACTCTAAAACACTACATTTAACTAATGATATAATTCAAAATTTTACGAACTACTTCAACAGATGTACCGGCATACATCCGAGGTTGTTTTCGATAAAATGGCCCAAACCTAATACTTGAAAAACATCCCAGAGGGGGATGCGACTAATGACGTCACGTATCGAGCTACTGCTGTATTGTAGTCAGAACGCGCGGAAAGCAAAATAAACAGTACCAACAATCAAGGTTTTAAACGGATGTAAACAGAACAGACATGACAAAAAATAACTAGATAGAATAAATAGATTTTATTTTTGTTGATGCGGGGAAATTAGCCGGGTGGAGATGCTAAAGTAACCAGGTTATTTTACCGGCTCCTGGCCCATTTCTACACCCCTGTATGTGTGATCGGATGCCCATTATTAAGGTCAACCAGTACAAGTAAGAGAATTGGTCATAAATGAAGGTTTATTAATATAGTAGTGATATGATTATAGTTTGTTTCCTATGTCTGTATCGCAGATTGTTTAAATTTGTTTCCATCCCCGTTGTGTGATACCGACAAATTTTATACTCTGTTTGTATACAGACGATTCAAGGCAATTAAGAATAATCTTATACCAGAGTACAAGTTTTAATTTGCAACCAAACATTATCAAATTCAAAGAAATAATGTTAACGACTGGTATCAATATAATAAATAACACATGTTAACTCAATCAGAGTTATCATGACAACAAACCCGTTTGATTCAGATATTGATATAAAACATTTAGTCTATTTAAAGAATATCGTGGTCCTAGCGTGAAACAGTTTTAACTGACATTTTGAAAATGGTTAAAGCGACAGTCCGCAAATCGGGCAAATTAGCCATGAAAAAAAAATAAAATTCATCTATGTGTTGATAAGCATTCCTGACCGACGAATCCAAAAAATTTTTGGTTCAAATCGACCTAGAAATGAGTTTTTCGTGTCATTTTCAATATCTCTTCTTAACTATCGGCCCCCGAGAGTTAACGGTTATATAAATAGAAAAAACAGTGGGATTCCAAAGTTCTTGCGCATGCGCAGGGCGATACTATTGCCCGGTCTCTCCTCGTAAAATCCGGTCTCATCCGGTCTCATAATTCCCGGTTCATAACTTATGGCCCCAGACAACGGATTGTGTTGCTGATGTTTATAACACGATTTTGACAATCTTATTTGTTTTTATATGTAACAAAATGGTATAAAATATATAAACATTATGTCTTAATTTATGCAATTTGTTATAGGTATACACTATTTATGCAATTCGTGTTAAAGGTGTAGAGAAAGATGCGATGCAGTACAAATGCTCATGTTTTTTGCATAAAAGATTGAGGACGGCTAGAGTATGAAGTAACTTAGAATTGCACCTTTTAAATTATGTTATGTTATGTTATTGTTCTTCCTTTTATGTTTACCCCCCCCCCCCCCACATAAAAAATTTTAAGCATAAATGATTACAATTTAAAAATTCCATGTTTGCATATCCGACTCATATCTGATTTACATGTAGTCAAGCATTGTTATTTTTTGTATTACTATTATCAATAGTATACTTATAACTGAATTTAATATGAAAAAAAAAACACACTCAATGTGTTTGTTATTCATGACATTAATTTCAGTACATGTGCATATTTCATGTTTTTATCTTTGCCTAAATTTATTTTATGTTTTATTGATATAAAATTTGAAATAAATAGTGACATAATTATCATCAAATATCTAATGTTTAATCAACTGTAATCTTTTGTAATCCTATTACCCCCCGCGGTCATTAACACCTTTTTGATCACGCCCGATAGCTACTATAAAACAGAGACCGGAGGAGACCGGGACCGGATGAGACCGGGACCGGGAAATAGTATCGCCCCCAAGAGTAGTCGGAAAAACCGTAGACCTACTTTCTCTTTTGCCGTCTAAAAATAGCAACTTTCGGCAATTTTCAATTTGTTAAATCTAAGTTATTAAAGCGATTTTCTGAAAAATAATTGCGTTTCAGTCGGTCTGAAACAATGTGGAACTTATTAAAAACTTTTGAAATACGGTTACTTTTGCGGACTGTCGCTTTAAAGATAGCATAAACAATTATTTAATTTCTCAGTTCAAATCAATTGCACTTTTTGTTTTTAATTTGTGTACTTCTTTTGAATAATAATTTTTAAGAATACCAGTTGCATTCACTATCAAAGTGAGGTATTTGTAAAACAGTAAGTTACTAAACTAATCCCCTGCTGTGCATCTCCTGTTTATTGCACTGGTGTCACAGTAGAGGCCAATTTCTTGCGTATTTGTTTATTGGCTCAGGGCCATTTTAGGGTTGACACTTTTCAGTAGATTATCTCCTTGTCTCACTAATACATACACAATATGCATATCGAATGAATTGATAGCTCTATAACATATATATTTAAATCCACTTTAAATGCATGGTCACCATCTTTATTATCAAAATTAATTGTGAAGCATCATGTTTAAATCATATAAATGGGCTTTTATAGAAAACATTAATCTTATTCTTAGGCAAAGTAATAATAATATATTTATTATTTGAAAAAAACAACAACACCTGTTGGTGACCAACTAAAAGAGAAGTTGTATTGTCCATTTCTATACATAAAACCTTTAGAACTGCACCTGTAGCATGATAGTATTTAGCAGATTTAAATTGACTTTGGAGAAAGGTAAACAAATTAGATTGTCTTGAAAACATTTTTCTTATCACATATTTTGTTACGCAAATGCATTACAGTATGACATGACAGTGTATAATGTCTTCGGGCTTGCTCAAATTCTTAATTTTATATAGCATTGGGCTTGTTCAAAAATTTAATGCTAAGCTGTAGTATATAAATTCGGGCTTGTTCATCCGTAAGTCTAATTTTAATGATTGTAAGGGGATGAATAATGATATATGAAACAATTCTGTTAATAAATTTATAAAGTTAATTAGGTTTTCATAGCAATTAATATAATATTATGTGAATACATTTTTCGTACTTGTGTCAACAATAAATATTTTGCCAACTTAGACCTGCGAAGAAATTCCCCCTGAATACTACCAAAACCCCTGAGTTTTCAGCCATTCTGAACAAATCCCTTAGAATGGTCTCTAGAAATATGGCATACATGTATGTTTTCAGAGCACATAAATATCAAACTACTTTCAAATGGTACTCAGCAAAATTTCCATCTTCTTAGCTCATGAATATCAGAATTACTTCCAACTGTAACTCTTAACAAATCCTTGAAATCCAACATGATTTCCACCAACTCGGCTGATGAAGATCAGAATACTTTTCATTTACTCTAATGCACCAGTCAACTGTAACCACGCCCCACCCAGGTCCAGGGGTATACCGGGGATAGCCGGGGAAAAGGGCCGCGTGTTTATTTTCCAGGTGCCCCCGCAAGGCCGGGTAACCGCGGTGGTTTTGTCATAGCCGCAAATTTGGCGGAGAGTGGGCCTTATATAGGGTCTCTGGGGTGCGGGGGCATATGGCCAGGGTTAAACCATCAGTTCGTCCCCGGAGGGCGGGGATTTTTACCCGGGGCTGGCTGGACCGAAAGTCAAAGTTCCGGCTATTCCCCTAACCGGCGGGGGGGGGCGTGTGTACAATTGACTGGTGCATAAACAAATCATTAACACCAGCATGATTTCCATCTTCTTAGCTCATGAAGATCAGAATGACTTACATCTTCTCAAATGGTTAACCCCAACATTATTTACAAGATCTACTCTGCTCATGAATATCAGAATACTTTTCATCTACTCGAAACAAACCATTAACCCGTGCATGATTTCCCTCTTATTGGCACATGAATATCATAATACTTTCCACTCCCCTAGACAAATAATAATGACTTTTATTGAACAAAACCACCGCATTCACCCGGCACTGCGGGGCCATCTAAAAACACAGCCCATTTCCCCGGTATAACCCCGGACCTGGGGGCCGTGCTTACAATTGACTGGTGAATAATAAAAACTGTTGTTACATGTATATTCTGATATAATATGTATGCCGTCTTCGTCTCAATTAGCCGCAATAACTTCCGGTAGGACTCGTTCACCAGTAAATGTCAACAAATAAAGTCTCACAGGTACATTTGTTTTAGGGACATCACATTGCAGAGTTATCAATTGGAAAACTGTTCTGTATTTATGACGAAGGCACTTAATTCTTCAGCGATTAATTGTCTATGCTCTTCCCATGGATCATCTTGTCCAGAAGTGTGTTCTTTGACCTCTTGGTGCTGTATTCCAGTTATGTTGTAGAGGTTTGAGAACATTTTTTTCCCTTTCAGCACAGAAGAGATTGCAGTCAATCAGGTAATGAGAAATGGTTTCAGGTTCTCCACATAAACACTAGGATGATTCTTTGACTCCAATTCTGTGGAGGTGATCATTAAATTTGCAGTGCCCCCTCTGAAGCTCTTGTAGAAGAATGCGTTGGTTTTATTTTGTCCGCCATCTTAATCTCGTGATATTTGGACATGACGTCACAAAATTACGTCACTGCAAAAAATATAACTATACATAATATATGCATGTATATTAATGTTGACAATAGTCAACTGCGTTTAAGATTGCTTTTCGGGAGTATTCCCGATTAGAAAAAAAGCATTCGCGGTGTTGATTGGTGTATTAATGTTTAACATAGTCATATTGACTCTAAGCAAAATATCCACATTTCAATCTAAAAGACAACAAAGTTTAACTCGTTTACTTACTTGAACGGTTCCAGTGTTGCTTGCTTCGGCTATTCTGACCTATCCAACATTGGTACCTCAATAACAAGACGGAACTTATTATAGTGCGTCTGTGTTTTTGTAATGCACTTAATTGCGCAACCAATCTTCTTTATATTTCCTCATTTCCTAGTCTTATTCTCTTCAATAAATACTTAAATGTATGGTACTCCATTAAAACACGCATGCATGAAGTCAGCAATCGAAGGTTCAAGATGGAAAAGTCCATTACATCACTATTACTACTATATCACAGGGGAGGTTACACAACTTCTTATTAAAGCCAGGCATTTTGCAAAACGTTTTTTCCACGTTTCAAATAATTCAGATATAGTCTTAAAATGACTTGTTCTTCACAATAATTTGTTTTGCTACATTTGTTCAACGAGAGCAAGGTTGTCCACAGCTTTACAAAGTGGACTCGCCCAAATGTCGGGCTGTTTCAGCTGTGATTTTCAGTATCGTGAAAATGGGTCGCCAATTAGTGGAGCGCGCCTGATAACAATCGGATGATTTTTTTTTTTTTTAAATCGCTCGTATTATAAAAAGACGACCAGATTGTGACCATACTTTGGAAGATAATAGTGTACGTGTAGAAGCAACCTGCAACGATGATACTTCTTATGCTTGCAGCCTTTTAGGTAGCGAGATCAGCACTTTTTTAAAAAAATACTGTAACATGCCAAAATTATACATTTTTGTAAAGGTTATGGGCTATACATTACAGAAATAATAACCTTTGTTTGATTTAAAGCTTAATTTTTTTTTCCAAAATTTTTCAAAATTATGTTTTTCATTTCTTTATCTGCCGATTTTTGCCATTTTTACTACAAGTGGCAAATGGGTCATTTTAAATATAATTTTTACCTAGTTTTAGCTAGGTTAATCTTGCAATTATACTTTAAACACAAAGGAACCTTTCAGTGAAATTATTGCAAAATTAGCAAAGCAGTTCCTGGTTACATTGTTGGACCAAAAATGTTCACCAAATGACATCAACATACAAAATCGTACGATCACCGACTACTTGACTCCTATTGAGAAGTTCAAGCTCATGTGAGGTAAAACAATGTAAATAAATGCACAATCTTTGTACTTATTTATTTACCACTCTACACAATCAATTTCAGTTCCCCACTTTTAAGATCATCCAGAAGTCGATAGGAGTAGATGGCTTGGTCCCCACTGTACTTGACGTTAAACCATGACGGAAAGCCAGGGACCTGAAATGGTTTAAGGTTGTAGTAATATTAACTGATTAAAATATCAAGTTCAGTATGCTTTGGTGAATAAATGTAATCAAAGTAAGTAAGTCAATTACTTAAAAAAAAGCATTTGTACATTATTTTTAATTGTCCATTAAAATACATAACATAATTATATTTTAAGTACTGTATCTACATGAAGTCAAGACCAAATAATAAATGATGGTGTCAATATCATGATGTGTTAGTGTATTATAGCAAAATATAATAAAAAGCAACACAGATCATGCAAGAACCAGTGATGATACCTGCGAGATGACCTTGCCAATGTACCATGTTCTTTCACCATCTGTCATGAAGGCATGATTTATCTTCCTGCCTACTAGAACCTGCTCATGGGGATTAGCAACAACATCTACCTCATATGCCTTTCTGACAAGTTTCTTGGCATTTAGTGTCAGTTCCTCCACAGACAATGGCACATTTTTGTTATCAACCTTTTTAGACATTCTGTACACAGATTTGTCCTCACATTTCTGTTCAAATACAGATTTTCTGAAGTTTAACTGGGCCTTGAGGGCACTGACCTGTTCAGTCTTTCTTTTTATCCGAGATAAACTAGAATCCACCTCTTGTTCCGTTTGCCACAACCCCCAAAGCTGGACATTGTCAGTTATATCTTCCCTTTTCTTTATTCTGTTTTGCTCCGCTTGCTCTGCCTTTTCTCTCTTTTCCGCAAGTATTCTCTTGCGTTCAGTTTCTATTTGGGCGTTTCTCTGTTTGAAAGCTCTCCTCAAATGTTTTACATCTTTTCTGGCTTTGTTCAGAATAACTTCCTTTTCTTTTTCAGTTTTGTCCCTAAGCCATTCATTTGTTTTGTTGTGTACAAACATCAGATTCGCTTCGGACGCAATTATTGAGGTATTAGGCTTCTCTCGCAACAACCTATCCATGTGCCCAAATATAGTTTCCGAAAACTTATTGTGTTTTGGTGCGCTGCGCGTCTTGTCCTCAACAGCTCCTGGTGCATTAAACCACAAACCCTCTGGCAAAAAGTCTTTAAATAGCCTTTTACAAAGTTCACACAGTGCAGGTACTATTATCATTAATATGATCTGTACTTGTCCATCATATTCCCATTCATTGAACAATGCTATAGAGATCTTTGATGTTTGCAGTTTCTCTCTGTTAGCGAAGGACAAAAGATATGTACCGTTCATGAAACTTGCTATGTTTTGCGGCAGTTCCTCCAGATACTTTACTAGCTCTTGGTAGAGAGTTTGAGCCTCAATTATGTGAATGTTCTCACTTTCTATCACACACCATAGAGGGACTGTTACAAGTTCACTAATTAATCCAAGGGCTTTGCACCCAGCCACATACTCTGGGATATTTATGTCATGGTGAACAGATGCTAGCAACCTATTTGAATGTTCAATACTTAGATATGACTGCAACTTATCTTTCAAGAAGAACAGTGCTGCCGCATTTCGAAATAGTATGTTAAAGCGATTCCCTCGGAACCGTTCCAGGGGTACACCTCGAAAGCCATTTTCACGTAAGAAATCTTTGGAGTATGTCTGGAAAGTGAGATACTGACCATTCTTTTCATCGCCTCCTTTGGAAAATGCCTTGCATGCTGTCCGCACCAAACGAACTGTTCCTGGTTCCGCGCTGTTCTTGAAAGTTGGATCTAGAATTGGGGCTTCTCTACCAGTATCAACTTCATATTCAATGAGAGCCTTGGATGCTGTCTCAGCCATATGAACTAATGTATGTAAAGAACAGAAGAAGTTGCAAAGTTTGCTTATAGACAGCTGCTCTTCTTCACTCATATTGTCCCATTCTTCACCAAGATCTTCTTTCAATACATCAGTTCTAAACTCTTCAAGCAACTGGTTGAATTTCATCTGGGTGCTTGCTCTGTCAGACATAGTTGAAGATATATTCTTCAGGATTTCTCTGGATACAGGCTTGTCTGCAGACTCTGACAATGCATCAATATCTCCTAATATCTGATGTAGGGACTGAAGAACATCTTTTCCAGGTTGGTTTGGTTACAATTTCCCTGACTCCCAGGACCCAGTAATTACCCGACTCATCTGTGGCGTGAATACCTTCAATCTTTTTTCCCGAATTTATTTGTCTCATCACTTAGAAGACATGTGTTTCTTTCAGGGGTAAATATTTCTGCTATATGCTTTTGACTTAAAGCAAGTCTTTGAATGTTCATGTTGTTCACAGTTGACTTAGATGGTAGCCTGTTTGGCTTTATCTGAACAATATTAAGGACACTTTCAATTGCAGGTGATACATTTTTCAATGAAACATTCAAGTTTAGAAGATCATAAACACACTGTTGTAACTGTGGTGTGTATTTCCTTTTTTCTTCATCATATGTGACAACATTGTCATTGACCACATCTCTTAAGTAATTGTTTTCCTGTTCAATATCTTGTAATTGCTTTTGAAGTTCTTCAAATCTAATTCTGTAGGTATTCAATTCATACTCTGTTCTCTTAAGTTCATTTCTTAATGCTTCATTTTTTTGAGATTCTTGTTCAAATTTCAATTTGTTCTTTTTAACACATGATTCGGAATACACATTTTTCAAACGCAGCCTTTTTAATTCCTAATTTTTGTATCTTATTCTATTTTGCAAAGAACTGACACACCTATTCATGTACCTTTCATTGTCTTTGTATTTATGAACTCTATCTTTCAATTTGGTTACATTTCCAATTATATCTACCTTAACTTGAGAAAGTTGTTCAGAAAGTTTCAGTTTATACTCAAGTTTGGCATTCTCTTCCCTACTACTATTTAATTCTTGAACAACATCAGCCGCAACATTTGATAAACATTCAACCTGCTGTTGGAGACTAACAACATTATCAGATTTTTTAGGGACGGGTGTAGTTTCTTTTGGCTTTGGAAATATTACAGTTGTATTCATAAAAGATTCAAGTCGAGCATGACCACCTTTCTGATTTCTAGATTTTTTATGTGCTTTAAATTTTTCAAATGTTCTCTTGCATAAAGTGTCGTATGATTTTTTCACATCTGATACATTTTCTGATTTTTTATTAGCTAAACCATACAACCATTTACTAGTTCCGGATATTCCTTTTTGTTCAATTTGTTTTATTAAGACAGAATTTGTAATATTTTCATCCATTTTCAATTTTTTGTTGTGACTGTGGACTAAATTTGAAAAGTCAACTTCTAATCAAGGAATTAACAGTTAATGTAAAATATGGGTAGCCAACAATGTCTGGCTAAACGATGTGTTTTCATCCGTTTCAGAGATTACATTATCAGTAACTAAATTAAACCTTGCCGGTTCAAGACGAGGTGACATAACTGGGTTATCTAAAGATTTGTCCAACAAAAGTCCACCTCTTTCGGCTGTTATAGTATCCCTTTCAATAAATAGAGGTGTATCATAATCAGCAAAGGTGTTTTGCAGGAAAAATGAATGACATACAGACAGTTCAGTGTCGACAATTGATTTTCTATAATTGAATAGATGCTCGGAGTTGGCCAACCCCTGCAACTCCGTCTGGCACGAAGAATCCTGAAAAGTTAGCAAATCTCCAACCACCATGCTAAAAAGTGACTAACTAAAGGTAAGCAGATATAATGAACAAGCAGGGATATTACACACAAGCAAGCAACTAGTCTAATGAAGTAGGTATTAGTGATTACAATAATAGTTAGTAGAGCTTCTATCTATAGCAAACATGCAGTGAGTGGTTAGAATACATTGTAAGCTACATTAAAGCCAGGTTATATAGGGTTATGCAGCATTAAGCAGAGATAAAAAACATATATTGAGGTCAGATATGACAGGCACCAATTTATGTAACACCTGTTGATAAAGTCAAACTTACTACAGGCTTGATGACTTCTAACACATCCACTCGTCTGCGTTTTGCTTGGAACACTGGACTGGGCTGAAATTTATTTTATATGCTATTCATGTTTAATATTAAAGCACAAATGAACAAAATAAAATATAATAAAAATTGTAGTTAAATTGTAGTTAAGTGTAAATTTAATTTTCTTATATAAAAGAACTTGTAATTTACGAGACAATGTTTAATGGTTACACAAATTTGATGATAAATAGCTTTTTATTTAAAAGCTGAAAAATGGTGATTGTAACTATGCTTATTACATAATCATCATCAGAAGAAGTCCATTGACTTGGTGGCTGGGTTGAGCGCTGCGATGGGGGCGTTTCACTGAAAACCTCTGGAGACTGTGTCAAGTGTTGTGACGAAAGCAAATCAATGAAACCCACTGGAGACTGTGTCGAGTGTTGTGACGAAAGCAAATCAATGAAACCCACTGGAGACTGTGTCGAGCGTTGTGACGAAAGCAAATCAATGAAACTCACTGGAGACTGTGTCGGGCCTTGTGACGAAACCGTATCACTGGAAACCTCTGGAGACTGTGTCGAGTGGTGTGACCAATGCGTATCACCAGAAACCTCTGGAGACTGTGTCGAGCGTTGTGAGGGAGGTGTGTCCGCAAAAAGGTCTCTATCACTGTCGTAGTCACTCATCAGCCTCAAACAACATTTTTTTCCATTATAGTGTTCCAGAATATCAATAAATTGTGAAATGGTACAGTTGCAGACTTCACACGAAGGTGCTTTAGTTTCTTTCTAAATATGACCAAATAAAAATATCTTGCAGGCAGGAGCGTACTTGCGCCGTTTTCAGAACTACACACTAAGACAATAATTTACCCCTTTGCATTTGTCGCAATAAAATGACTCATTAATCAAAGTATATATAATAAATTTACCGTTTTACCATACCGTATGGGCAGGTACGCCACTGATATGGTCTCCAGCCTGGTGCATTCTAACATGATTGGGGAAAAACCCATATTTCTAAATTAATTTTCTTAAAAATATCCAAATAACTCAGATATAGTGCCATGTTATGCTAATGAAGAGCACAACTTCTGATTAACAAAGAGTATCAGCTCAGTTTACAGTTTGATAGGTTTAAATGACGGGCAAATTTTGTTTAAAATATCATCTTGTCAATGTCAATGTGAAAATTATTGAAATTGCTCCAAAGATGGCAGTTATGGGGAGTATATGAATTGTGGATGCCGCCAGTCCACCCAATGTCAACGACATATCCCAATATAAAAATTGAGATTTTCAGTTGAAAAATATAGTAAAATATAACATAGGTACAAAATCAATTTTGAAATCCACTGGCCTGAGTTCCGAAAGAAAAATAATACAAAATAAAAAAAAATGAAAATGTCAATCCTTTTTACAATAAAAAGCATCAACACAGGACACTGTAATCTAGAATAATAATTTATCCCTTTATAACACATTTGATCAAATTATATGACTAATAATCTATAATATAACCACAATTTGGCACAAAAAATTCAGATTGGAGTTTAATGGTGGGTGGGGTAAAACTGACAGACGATGTACTCGCTAATTATCGAACTAAATAATGTTTCCAAAAGCTAAAACACAGGGGATTAGGATAAAAATAATTAGACTGTTTGTTAACTTACAAATATGTAGCCTTTTCCCGCAGAATTGGCGTCGGATTGGAAAAAAATCACGATATTTTGTTTCACCGCACGGCACCGGAAGTCAGGAGGAAGAGTCGAAAAAGGAGGCAACTCTTGGTCGCCCGCGAAAACGGGCGAGGCTCGGTGAGGGGTAGTTATTTTAGGCGGCTCGAATCATGTCTTTGCATCATCCGATTTTCTTGGGAAAGGTTTTAAATCAAGATAAATAACCAATCTTTGCAATGGAATGTGAAGATTGCTGAAGCACCGGGCCATTTTTTGGTTAAGAATGCGTCAAAAAATGTCATTTTTTAAACTCGTTTTTATAGATAGATAGATAGATAGATAGATTTATTCGTGCATATATAGGTCATTGTAACAAACCAAATATCTCATAAAGTTATAACACAGACTGATTAACAAAGTATTAGTGATGATATCTATACTAAAGCACAACATCATTAGAATGCTTTGGATACATACGTGCGTTAACAAAGATTTAATTCAATGTGACAAATATATAACACAGGATAACCCATTAAAGTTATTCAACTTATTTCCAATGGGGTCCTTATGACAAATATAATTATTTGCCAAGATCTCAGTTTTAAGCTGTTTAAATTAGGTTTACTTATACAAAAATAACATGCATGTACTCTTGACCAGTTAAAGAATGATTAAATGTTTGATATCGAACTTTTACAGTTATAATGCAACCGACTGTTAAAACCATATGACACTTTAGCATAATATGACAAAAATCTTTGGACTGATATGCAAGATTAAATGAATAACAATTAATAAAATAGGAAATCTTCCATTTCTGCACATTTCATACCAACAATGAGATGTGATTTTTTTACATTTTTATACATCAAAATTAATTATTTACATAATTTTCAACCCATGAGGGGCCTCAATGATGCTTCTAGACTGGTTTACAACAATTATTGTCACGAAATTGGCATTTGATTAGCTGATACAGTCGGGGAAATCCCAACATGTGCAATGTCTAAAAATAGCGAAGTCCGCATAAATATTGAAAAATGTCGGCACAGTCAACATTTTTAAGGTTGAATTTCTTGTTTAAAACATTAAAGTTTGCACAAAGGGCTGCATGGTTAGTGTCAAAAAGACATTTATTTAGTCAATGGAGATGAAACAAAAGTGTTTTATTCAGTTTTAGTATTTTTTTTGGCGCCGCTCTGAAGAGCGCGCCTATTATGGAATGGGAATTTATTTTAGCTTGTGGAAAGAGCAGTTTTTAATTTGATGTACAGTTGTTAATTTTTTGTTATTTTTTATGATTGAAAAATGCAAATGAATGGCGATTGCATGGGTGTTGAAAATGTTATTTATGGTTGAATAGATTGTTTTTAATCTATCTCTAAAACATTATTTTGGAAGAACGACAATTAAGTTTAACAGCTGTTCCCGATTTGTTAACGTTTTCTGATGTACCGCAAGTAATAGGTTCTACATTTTTGATTCACATGAACGTGATGTAAATGGCGAACATTCTGAAAATGGTGCAGCTGTAATATTAAGGTTTGAAACTCTGGATGATTTAGTGTTGTTTTTTTTTAGGCAGTACTCTGGTTGTTTATATGATTTGACACCTGTGTTCATACACCAGGCATGTGCTAATAGTGCTGTTCTGTCACATTCTACAAATAATGAGTCCGCAGATTGTTTGTCAATGCCAAATGGGAATAATGATGCTGACATTCCTCCTCAGACACAGTCTTTTAGTGTTGCGAATCCAGTAGATTTGTTGTCAATTCCAAATGCATATGAAGCTGCTTATACTTCTGCACACACAGGGTCACCAAGAGTACACATGGCATTGCAGGGCAATCATTCATATCCATTATTGTCAAAATCTTCTGCTAAAAAGAGAAGAGTAATCAAATTTCCTGTATTACATGATGGTGTTAGTAATGATTCAGAATCAGTTATTCAAGAACAATTTGAAGACTTAATCAGTGAAGGGAGCATTCGCGATGTTAACATTTCAAATGAATTGTTGCCAATGTTGAATGCAAATGTCGCATATACTGTTGATATTATGTCATCAAATGATTGCAATCTTGAGTGTCCGGCTGAACAACCTCCAGCATTTTCATTTGACAAGATGCTGAACAGCAATCACTCTTATTCATTTCCTTCCAAGAAATACGTCAAAAAGAAGAAATCACCAAAAGTTGCTGTAATGTATGATGGTGTTGTACATTGTTTGCATGATACTTCTCAAAATGACATTCAAACAGATTTAGATGATTTGCTTAATGTTGCATACATGTGTGATGTTCATACCTCTGTTAACATGTCCTTTATTGACTATGTTGAGAATAACCAACATGTGCGAGGTTATGAAGCATACATTCGTCAAAAGCCAACATTCCATTGTGATGTTTGTCATCGCATACTGTTTAAAAATCAGACTATAGCCATACATAAGGATAGATCTATTCTTAGTTATTTGGAGCTCAGCACTCCATGTACTGTTTGTGTGACATGTAGTAAATATTTGTATCAAGGGAAAATGCCTAGTTCAGCATATATTAAGAACTTACTAGAACCTGGAGATATACCAACTTGTTTTAAAAACTTGACGAAGCTGGAAAGAAGACTTATTGCAAAAATTAACATGACAGTCATTATGCTTCCTGGAGGTCAGTATGCCGAAAAAGGTCTTGTACTGAACTTGCCGTCAAATGCTCTTGAAATTTTGTCTACATTACCTAGTTCCTTGCATAACTTGCCATTTGTTATTGTGCAATTCTCATCAGATACAGCTTCTGCCATTGATGTCAGTAAAAGGAAGGTGTCATTACCAAAGATTTTTGATGCTTTGTTGTGGCTCAAAGAGAATAATGTTTTGTATAGCGAATTGGTGTTACAGTATGATGGTGAAGGTTTACCCCATTGTGGAGATGTGTGTTCCAGTGACAATATATTTGTAGAAGAAGCCATTGATGAAGATGTACTTATACCTGTTAATCCATCCAACAGGTGTTTTTTGGACAGTTTTCCTGATGGCGGAAATGAGTTAAGCATTCCACACAATGAACATACACCTATTAATTTGCTTGAGGTTGCTAGTGGTGAAGAAATGGCTTTTCCTTGGCTATTTCCATTTGGTTGTAATGGATTTAAACAGGAACGTTCAAAACAACTAATGCCAAAAATGTACTTCAAAGCCAGATTGTATGACCAAGATTCACGCTTTCGGAAAAACATAACTTATCTTCTTCATACTGCAGTTTCCTATAACATTTCATGTTTGAAATCAGCTGTAAACATCAAAATGAAGATTACACATGCAAACAATGGCAATCAACAACCTGTCAGTATGGATTGTATTCGCAATTTAGCTTCAAACACTGATTTGTTGGAAAATTCCTATATGTTTATGAAGAAGATAAAAGGTACTGTTGCATACTTCAAAAACATGCTTTACGACTTGTTGGCATCTTTTTGCTGTTTGGGACCACCTACATTATTTATGACATTATCTGCTGATGACTTGCATTGGCCGGAACTTGGAATGACTTTGGAAGATATTGAGTTCCGTGAGGCTTTTCGTAAATCTTTTTCTTCATCGATGCGTAGTAATCCTCTGCTTACTGCTACTCATTTTGAAAGACGGTTTCGTTCACTTCTGAAAAATGTCATACTGAATGGTTGTCAACCTTTAGGAAAGGTAACAGATCATTTTGCTCGAGTCGAGTTTCAAAACAGAGGAAGTCCCCATATACACATGTTTTTGTGGATTGCTGATGTTCCAAAACAAATAAATAATGCTACTGCAGTGTCTGCTTTAGAATATATCAATAGAACAATTTCTTCCAAATTGCCAGACCAAAATGCTGATCCTGAATTGTACAGTCTTGTTCATAGGCTTCAGATGCACCACCATACCGCTTATTGCAGTGTTAGAAAAGCTAAATGTCGTTTTGGTTTCCCAAGACAGGTTTCGGGGCGATCAAGATTACTGAGTAATATGCATATTCAGTCGCAGAACAGAGGTCGCTTTTATATTACTGCACGTGATGTGGAAAGCAGATTTATTAATGATTACAATGCTGTTATTCTTCGCCATTGGAGAGCTAATATGGATTTGCAGTACATCCAAAATGCTGAAGGGGCTGCATATTATGTTTGTTCATACCTTTGTAAGTCTGAGCCAGATGATTTGAAAAATGCATTGGGTAACTTAATCCATACTGTTCTGAGTGAAAATCCATCATTGCCCAGGAATGTACGGTTGATGAAAATTGGACTTTGTGTTTTAAAACACAGGCGTATGAGTGCTCAGGAAGCTGCATTTCGGATGGGTTCCTTGCAGCTGTTACATGCTTCCAGAGAATTTGTGTATTTAAACACTTGGCCACTTCAAAAGCGTATGAAAATTCTTCGTTCCACCTCTGATTCACAAAGCCTTTCAGGTGAAGATACAAATGTTTTCAAGCATAATATCTTGGATTACTATCGAGCTTGACCTTTGACTTTAGAAGCTTGCAGTCTGTTATATTTTGCATCTTGGTATGTAAAGGTGACTGAGCCAAAGAAAAAGGAAAATAAAATACATTGTGCACAATACAATGTTTGGTTTCGAAAGAAGGGTAAATTTTCTGTTGTTAGGTACCCAAAGTTTGCCTTTGGTTCAGAAGAATATTTCTATAGCATGTTGATGTTGCTTTTCCCACATAGGACAGAAGATGACTTGTTCAGTGATATGCCAACTGCCAGAGAAGCATTTGATGCAAAGCAAGACTTTTTTGATAGCAGTGTCAGTTTCATGTATGAAACAATAGCCACCGAGATTGAAAATGCTGTTAGAAGAATTCGTCTTACAGAGGAAGAGCTTTCAAACACAAGAGGTGACTTGCCAGAGGAGAATATTGGAGATAACTTAGCACCTGAAATGTCATCACTTCCACTTTTTGAAGAATCCAATATTCCTTATAATGTATCAATGAACAGTTCTTCTGCTGACAATGATGTCATTACAGAGTTGCATTCTTTGCAGTGTTGTATAATGTCCATTGATGACTTCAATTGTAAACTTCATTCACTTTCTTCATGTCTAAAACATGTATTACATGAGATAATGTTCCATTTTGGTAACACTAGAATTGATACTGGACCTTTTCACTATTTCATTTCTGGCGGAGCAGGAAGTGGCAAATCATTTATTTTGAACATGATAGTTGCTTATTTGCAATTGTTCACCAGCATTCAACCTGGAGTATCGCCTGTTGTTGTTTGTGCTCCTACAGGCACAGCTGCAAGAAATGTAAGGGGGTCAACAATACACAGTTTATTAAAAATTCCTGTAAATAACTTCTTGGAATATGAACCACTGTCTCAGTTTCTGTTGTCCAGATTACAAAGACAATTTCAATCATTTGCAACAATAATTATTGATGAAATCAGTATGGTGAGTGCTGCAATGTTGACTTACATCAGCAGGAGATTATCAGAAATAAAAAAACAATGAGTGTCCATTTGGGGGATTGAATGTGATTGTTGTTGGAGATTTTTTTCAATTACGTCCTGTACGTGGGAAATATGCTTTCACAAATTCTTTGCT
The DNA here is from genome assembly GCF_026914265.1 of Mya arenaria. NCBI lineage: Eukaryota > Metazoa > Mollusca > Bivalvia > Myida > Myidae > Mya > Mya arenaria. The sequence continues at coordinate 58,653,813 of NC_069122.1, read as the reverse complement.
TTGGCAGTTATTTCATTACTCTTCCTAAAACAAAACATGAGACAATCTCAAGATCCAAAATATGCTTGCTTACTTGATCACGCACGACTAGGAATTCTTACGAAGAACGATGTTGCAATGCTAGTTGAGCGTTTGGATTTTGAACCCTCTCAAGTGGTTAATGTCATTCATCTGTTAGCATTACGTTCTGATGTAGCTGCATTTAATAGTGCAAAGCTTGCTAAATCTTCGTCACCTACTGTGCATATTCCTTCAGTTCATTACTTTGGTCATTATGATGTTGATGCCGGTTCAGAAGTACCAAGTAATTTTTTCATAGTAACGGAGATGATGTTGGTGGCTTGTCTTCACATCTAACATTGTGTCTTGGTGCAAGAGTCATGCTCATACGCAACATACACACAGAGCAGGGATTAGTCAATGGTGCCATGGGTTACATTCATTCGTTTGAGATAAGTGATTCAGGAGTTGTACAAACTGTAAATATCTTGTTTGATGACCCATGTGTTGGCAGAGTTTTGAGAATTAGTGGATGCAGTTATATTTCCATTGAACGTGTGGAGTATTCGTCCATTATAAATGGTCGTAGTGTGATAACATGCCAATTTCCATTAACTTTATCATGGGCATGCACCATACATAAAGTACAAGGATTGTCTTTGTCTAAAGTAGTCATTGATTTGGGTTCAACCATTTTTGAAAAAGGTATGGCTTATGTAGCTCTAAGTAGAGTAACCTCATTGTCTGGTTTATATTTGTTAAAGTTTTCACCAGCTGTTGTTCAGCCGCCATGTAGTGTTCTTGAAGAATATGGAAGAATGCGTAATACCCAGTAAGAATTGTTTTTCAATATTTCAATGTGCTGTCATGGCATCATTTATGTCATTGTATTATACAAATATTTGCCTATTTAAAGAGGAAAAAAATGTAGAAACGGCAAATTTGTGAGAGAGCAGCTATTTCATATTACTTTTTCTCTTGGTAAATTTTCTTATTCTGGTTTGTAATAGATTTTATGGAACAAACACTGCAAACCATATCCAAAGCTTGACATATTTCTTGGTGTTCAACTGCATTTTGTTTTAGAATCTGTACATTTATTATATTACTTTCATGGTTTCAGTTATAGTTAAGTTTGGAATTATATTAATTGTTCAGAATAGGCTAGAAGTTTGAAAATCGATGCTTTGGAAATAGAGACACTTCACACTTGTTTAGAAAACTTCCAAAGTTGAAGGCTTGAAAGTTAAAAAAAATCTAAACTTGGTGTTAGTGTCAGTTTTACAGTATCATTTTCATACCCTCAGTTTCAAATTGTTAATGGAAGGTTCAAACTTGCCTTCTTTGTATCATTCTTTTTTCATGTATTACAAAATCAATTCAATTTAGAGACTGATGATTCTTTTTGGTGTCAAACTGCAGTTGAGTTCACATATTGCATATTTTGTACATCAATATGATTCACATTAACATTACTATTTTTTTAAAATGTACATCTACATTTAACAGTTCCAAAATATAACATTACACATTTAAAAGTGTGCCACTACTTAAAACATTGCTAGGCTGAATTAAAAAAAAATGTCTCTGTTAATGTTTTTGCTTTTAAGACATACAAAAAAAGCAAAAGATTCAGTCTTCTTGGCTTAAATAATGCTAGTGAAGCTAATACTGATTGTAAACATATATTAATTATTGTTTTATGTAACAGAAAGTCTGAAGAAAAACACTTAACATATTTAAAAACAATCATTTCATCTACGCTTACTTTTGGGGATGCATGGAAGCAGGAACAAAGATTTTTAAGTGTAATCATTTGTATATATGCTTCCTACTGACTTGTTATGTCCATTTCTGCATAAATTTAAAATTTGAATTGCAATCTCGTTTTTGTCATTTTGAAATTGACAATTCATTTAGTCTAAGGCATTTGCTAATATAAAATGAATAAAAATATTGACTTCATCTGTTCACTTCCTTGATGCTTATTTCTTAATATACTTCTGCCAGGCAGATGAAAAAATGACCATCATTGGGCGAGTGTTACGGAAATATGGCGATTTCCTTGAATATACTGGGAAATCGGGAACGATGAAATATTTTAACATCATTGTTGGAAATGTAGACACCATCAGTCACCTGCGCTGCTACCAGAAACACAAGTTTACCATGGTCAGAGAAGGCCTGACTTATAAGTATGTATAAATTCTTGTGGAGATTTTTCTTTAAGAACATTTAAAAACTACAATATTCTATGCAATACACTTACAAGCAAAGTTATGTTTTAGTGCCATGTTTTCTATTTAAAGTTTGCATTTGGAACGTTTTGTTGGTCAGTTAACCATTGCGTTATAGTAATGGAATTGGATCATTTTTTTACAGGTTCAGCAATATCATTCTGAAGGCTGATGCATACTGGGTGGTGCAATCTTCAGCCATCAGCATTGTACCACCAGTTTCATCGACTGCTACTGTTCCACTGCTACCAGAAGAGGAGCCAAAAGCTGGCCAGAAAAGGACAATTGGCCAGGCCCTATCTTCACCAATGAAGAGCACTGTTTGTGCAACGATTGTTAAGGTACAGTAATTTATATAAAAAAAAATTGTTGTAATCATCATAACAATACACCTTGAGTGGCATGATATCAAATTGTACTATTTAAGTCTAGTATTATTTGCTATATAAGTCTAGTATTATTTGGACTATTTGTTATGTTATACAGTATTTGGTTTCAATTTCATTTTTAAAACCAACTGCATTTAGAAAAATATTATGTCAGGTATCATTTGGACTTTTTGCTTTTATACAGCATTTGGTTTCAATTTCATTTTTAAAACAAATTGCATTGAGAAAATAATTTGATATTAACAAACTAATTGTCAGGTATTGTGGCACTAAAAAGGACAAAATGTACTCAGTAACTTTTTTAACAACAATAACTTTTAAGCAGGGCTTTCCTTAAGGAAAGTTTAAGCAGGATAAATATAATTTGAGAAAGCCAAAATAACGAGATTAAAAGGTGCAAAACGAATCATTTCTTGAATTCTTTACTCTGTGCATTTGTAATATGCTGATAATTAACAACATTCATAAACATTGTTTACACGAATTTCGGTCCAATTTAATGTAAGAAACAAAATATCTGAATAGTATTTGCAATTAGACATAATACTTTGCTTTTGCATTATTAAATTTCAACGCCAATTAACAAAGTTAACTAGTGCTTTTTCAGTTGAATTTGTAGTAATAAACAACTTTGAATGTTTCTTGTGTTTAAATGTAATAATAAACATTTCACAAAACTACTGAGTGAGCCTCATTTAATGGTTTTAACATCATTCCTTATGGATTTGGTCAGGCTGATGGCATACTAGGTTTGTCCCCAATGAAGCCCTATTTTAAAAGTTAAATTAGGAAAAAATGCTAAAAAAACAGCAATAACATTATCCAAGTTTGTGTACAAGACATGAATTTAAGATCTGAAAGGCATGTGCATTACGACAACTTTTCGACATAACATTCTAGAGCCAGATAACATGCATGTGAACCAGGATCATATTACATATAATATAACTTCCATTAGAGTATATATAACAAAAAACCAACATTGATAAACACAATGTAAGACTACATTTTTTTGGCTAGATAAGCATTTCATTTCTAACATCAGAAGTGACAAATGACAATATATTCAAGACAGATTGTTATTTACTACATCATGAAGTTGCCATTTTGACACATTCCTAAAGCATAGCCTATTGGGTCCTTAAAGTATGATCAATAGAATATTATTATATAAACTTTATTACTGATAGTGAAAAATAGCCAGTTATGTGTTGGGATGATATTTTCTGTAAAAAATGAGTCAAAAACACCCTGTGAACTTTAAACTGTGCTCCACTTTTTCTATATTATCATTTATTTATTTTTCAAATTATGTATTAATTGATGTTGATTCTACAAAAAAAAAAAAAAAATCAAATAAATAAGCCACAGATATGAAAAGCAATGCAGAGGTTTTCTTAAGCGGACGCCCGCTTGCCCGCGCCGGGTTAAAATCGCCGCGGGCAAGTGATTTTCCAAAGCAGGTAGCCCGCCGGGCAAGTGAGCTTTCGTAAAGAACGCTTTCCGGTAGTTTTATTTTATTTTTCTTTCGGTTAAAATATTTCCTAACAAGCATAAGTTAAACCAATTTTGATTGGTTATTAGAGTTTAAAATGCCAATCAAATGAATCGTAACATATAGCGTTCGTCAGCCTTGGCAAGATGGCGGACGGAGACAAACGGGCCGAAACTGAACACTTTTTTTCTCAAGTTTTTCTAAAAGTAAACAAAAACCTAAGCCGAAAACTACCGATAATGAAAGAAAAAGATAGTAAAAAGAGAATCTTTCAATCTTCCTGGTTAAACGAATTTAGAATACGAAAATCATCTCATGAAATGTAAAGTTTTAAAGTAAACCTGGGAGGAAAAGTGCGCCCGGTGTGGGGCTCGAACCCACGACCGCCGGAACACTAGCACGGCGCTCTAACCAACTGAGCTAACCGGGCGGCTGGTTGTTACCCACACACACTACACTCCTCCCCCCATTAACCTTTTAGGCCGACGGAGGCACTACTGCCGTTTACTGCTGCCACCAGTAAAGTAAACCTGGGAGGAAAAGTGCGCCCGGTGTGGGGCTCGAACCCACGACCGCCGGAACACTAGCACGGTGCTCTAACCAACTGAGCTAACTGGGCGGCTGGTTGTTACCCACACACACTACAGTTTGTACGAAACATGATGATGTTGGTTCTTTTGTTACGGGTTCAAACTTCTTTCGAAACCACTCTTTAAAGGCTCATGAAGAATCGCAAGGTCATTGTAAAAATGAAATGATAGAAAATGCAAAAAATTGACCAGAAGTGACAGTGAGGCTATGGCTGGATGATGCTCGTTTGAAAATAAAATGTAGCAGTTAAGATCTGTTAAATGTTATTCTTTGTGTTTATTAATAAATATCATTGCCTTTAATACAGATTGACTGAAATGGTATACATATAAACATTTGCAAAGATCGTGCAACAAAATTTCACAGTTGGCAAGTAGATGTTCAAATTGACTTGCCCCCGGGGTAAGTGAAAGTAAAATCATTAGGAAAACCCCTGCAATGGCTGTAAAAATCAATGGCACATTTTGGCACTTTCTGAAAATTTGACCTTGATAAAATTCTGTTTGAAGTGGTCATTTCAACCAGCAGCCAGCTCTTAACGAAAACACCGATTAAAGAATGTTTGTTTATTTTTACATTGATAGGTTTCCCCTGTGACACTAAAGTGTGATGGCACATTACCTGTCAGGTGCCTTGGGTTGAAGGATGGAACAAAAGCAGTGAAGGTGGCCCTCTTTCAAGATTTAGCAGAGCAGGAGTACCTACCTAACACTGTTGTTGAGTTTAGTGGACTATACAAGAAAATGTATGCTGGTCAAGAGCAACTGGTTGCCTCCAGACTCACAGAATGCCAGGTATATTTTTAATGGCTCACAGTAATATGTGTTACATAAATACCATATCGCTATAATATGTATATGCAAATAATGATATCTGAACTATCATGTTAATATCATTTATTTCCTTTTTGTGGTCTGTTTTTAATATTTAAAATTTATGTTGCGAAATATTGCTCTGAAATAATAGGAAATGTGAATTTCATGAAATGTATGTCCTTATAATTGGGCACACCTAGCAACATACCAATACATCTCATTCATACATGAAATTATGACATTTTTTGTTTTATTTTAGCATATCTTTAAAACATGCATTGCAGCATATTTCCACACCTCGTGCCATACATTTTTAAGTTGTATAGCAAGCAAATGTACAGTAACTGTTTAAACATTATTATATTACAGTTCCTTGCCAAGGAGAAATTACCTGTCCCAGTCACAGACAGTGATATTGCTTTCTTTGACAAAGACCCAGATTTTGGGTGCAGCGACAACTCCTCCATGAAGGAAGATTGTATAATTACATCGATCGTTGATGCATTCATGTATCAGGCATGCGATTACGATGGTAAATAAAAGAAATGTTTGTGTAAAAAAAATATATATTCTTCAATATAATACATACTAAGACTGAAGTGTGTTACAACCTATATCACTTCTTTGAAGACATGTTTTTATCAGCTTAAGCTATATTCATCAATTTGTTATATTTAAAAATTTATTTTCCTTTAGATTACATTTTTTGCTTCAAAAGCAATACACCGACAATTTCAACTCGTTCAAAAATCTGCATTACTTGGTTAGAAATAAATGTGGGAATGAAGATAGCAAACTAGCTTTCGTTTTCTTAAGTTGTTTGTCTACTGCTTATTTATTATATTCTGACATAAATGTTTTGCTAATAAATTAAAGGTATTTGCATATTGATTTATCTATAGTACTAGTTTCATACTAACTTTTAAATCATATGTGTCACTAAAGAAAGATTTTCTTTGGCAAATTTTCCGTTACAATAATAGGGTGAACATATTTTTCAGGCTGCTACAAGAAGAAGATGACAGATGGTGTCTGCCCAACATGTGGTGGTTCATCACAAAAGATGACATGCAGGGCCAAGTTGGAATTGCAAAGACCTACTGGAGAATTGCTTGAAACAACTGTGTTTGAGGCAGACCTGGCACTGCTGTTTGGGTCACTTGAACTTGCCACACATCAGGAAAATTTAGACTTTATGGTCCACTTAGGTTATAAGCTGCCAGTGGCATTTCAGGCCCACATCAAGAACAACAGAGTTATGAACATCTCTAAATAAATGAAAAAATGAATAGTTCACCATTATTACGACATTGATTTTTCATTAGTACAAAAACTATTGGAGTTTGTAATGAGTGGTTAATGAACCAAATTGAATGGTTAAGTTACCAGCTGCAAGTTAATTTACATAAAGTTAACTTATTCTTACAAATTTGAAGTGACTCAATTGCTGTTTATACTGTTTATTTTCGTCCAGCAGTAGGTTATTATTAAAGACCAAGCGATTATGTATGAAAATCTATTCTTCACTGACTACTATCTTCTCCAAGAACACTCGTTAAGTGCATATATATAGTACATGAAATAAATCCATGACTTCTCATTTTTGTACTAAATACCATTTCTATACTTACTTTTTTTGGCATCTTTTTTTAAACAATTCAAAATAAGCTTAATTACCCATTGTGTTCTAGTCAATTCTTTTTTTTACATCCATACATATTTTTAGGTCAACAATGCACTAAATTGTTTGCTCATTTTGATATTTGAATCTTGTGTGCTTTCATTGTTGTATATATATTGTTATGATATTTTTATTTCTTTCTTCTTATGACTGTAGTTGCCATGTTTGTAATGATACCTTCGTCATTTTTGTGTCATTTTTTTTTTTTCCCACTACCTGTTAAAATACATCATTGGTGTCTTTCTTATACTTACAATATTTGTATTTCCTACAAGAACACTTTCTGGTGTACTTTTTATGTATCATCAATTTGAAAACAATGAATAAAATTACAACATAAAAAGAGAATTAATAATAGTATAAATGCTCTAATAACATTAAGTCAGTTATTGCCAAATACTAAAACAAATCAAAGTCTAATAAAACACATATCATGCATTTTGTTTAAAATGCAAATTATGTTGTACAGTGTCTTTTTTTATTTTCATTATGTTTTTCATGTATTTGGACAATACATATTACACTTACTTTTATTTGTATCTTTAGTGTTTTCTTAATGACATTTGTTAAAATTAACATAGAAATCATTTACGGTCATAATTATGCTTGTTCTACTATTTCGCTTTTGTAAGTAGACATCACCTCGCTTTCATTGCTTCAGTATAAATATGTCTCATGAAGGATTTTTATTTTCATATAGATTTCCTTTTGTATTGAGCATTGCCAACATGGCTGAGTGTTTCACTATTTCCATTCTCTAAATAGTGTCAGTCCACTTTCATTACTTCAGTTTAAATATGGCTCATGAACGATTTTTATTTCCATATAGATTTCCTATGGTATTGAGCATTGTCAATATGGCTGAGAAATTCACTTTTGAATTTTGTTAGTAGACATTACCCTTGCTCTCATTAAATCAGATGACATAATTATAACCTTTAAGGATTTTTTATTTTCATATAGATTTCCTTTCAAATTGAGCAATGTCAATTTGTCAGATTGTTCTACTATTTTGCTTTCGTTAGTAGTATCAGTCCAATTTCATTACTTCAGTTCAAATATGGTCCTTAAAGATTTTTTATTTCATTTAAATTTCCTACTGTATGAGCATTGTCGTTTTGGCTGATTGTTGTACTACTTCTTTTTTGTAAATAGATATTAGTCCAATTTCATTAATTCAGTTTCAACATGGCTGTTAAATATATTTTTTTTATATAAAACTCTTATTGTATTAAGCATTGTTTTTTGGCTAATAGTTTTACAATTTCACTTCTGTACCTAAACATCAATCTCACTATTTTTATCTTAAAAAAATTTGTCTCATTTGTCAAGTTAAGTTCTTACATATTTCATATAAATTAAAACAAAACAAAAACCAACATTTATTATAATTCACTCTTTTATACATGTTGACAACAATGTTACTTTTAAGGACCTTGAGTTTAATTTACAAAAAAGAATGAACATAACATGCTATTTCTGTCTGGTGATACAACAGTAGACCACAATAAATCTTTTAGCAGTCACCAATCATTAAATATTTCTCATGTTTTCTAGTATTCTAAAACGGTTTCATGTATATTATCAGTAAACAATTATAAACAGAAAATAAGCTTAATTATCCCCTTTGACATTGTGTATTAGTCAATTTCTATTTTTTATATCTATAAATGTTTTTTATGTTGAACAATGCACTGAATTGTTTGCTCATTTTGATATTTGAATCTTGTGTACTTTCATTGTTGTATAAATATTGTTATGATTTCTTTTATTTTTGCTCCTTATGACTGTAGTTGCCATGATTATAATGATACCGTAGTGTTTCAGTGTGTAAATATTCATTTTTGTGTCATTTCATCTTTATTTTCCACTACCTGTTAAAATACATCATTGGTGTCTTTCTTATACTTACAATATTTGTTTTTCGAACAACAACATTTTCTGCTGTATTGTTTTAGTATCATCAATTTGAAAACAATGTATAAAATTACAACACAACACAAGTATTAATAATAGAATAAATGCTCTAATAACATGAAGTCAATTTTTGCCAAATACTAAAACAATTCAAAAGTTTGTAAACACATAGCGTGCATTTTGTTTAAAATGCAAATTCAATTACACATATTACACTTACTGTTATTTGTATCTTAAGTGTTTTCTTAATGACATTTGTTGAAATTAATATAGAATTTATTTTTGGTAATATGATTGTTTTACTACTTCGCTTTTGTAAGTAGACATCAGTCTGCTTCCATTACTTTGATATAAATATGGCTGATGAAGGATTTTTATTTCAGATAGATTTTTATTGTATTGAGCATTGTCAATTTGGCTGGGTGTTTCACTACTTCTTTTCTGTAGATATTATTAGTCCACTTTCATTACTTCAGTATAAATATGGCTCATGAAGGATTTTTATTTTCATATAGATTTCCTATTGTATTGAGCATTGTCAGTTTGGCTGAATGTATCACTATTTTCATTCCATAAATAGAGTCCACTTTCATTAATATAGTTTATATATAACTGTTAAGAATTTTTATTTTTATACAGATTTCCTATTGTTTTGAGCATTGCTTATTCTTATTTTTATACAAATTTTCTATTATTTTGAGCATTGTCTATTTGGCTGATAGTTCTACTATTTCGCTTTTACTCATTAAGATCACTCTCCCTATTTCCTAACTTAAAAAAATTGTCTCATTTGTCAAGATAGATGTTACATATTTCATATAAATACAAAAAAACACACACAATATTTCTTTATAATTCACTCTTTTCATACATGTTCACAACAACGTTTCTTTCAAAGGATCTTGAGTATAATTCATGAATAAAAATGATCATAACATAGTATTTCCATCTAGTGATACTATAGTATACCATAATAAATCTTTTAGCAATCACCACTCATTTAATATTTCTCATGCTTTTTGCTTTTATGATCAGGGTTTCATGCTTGTTATCAGTAAACAATTTCTTCAATAAATTCATTATTTGATAAGTAGTTTTTGCTTTAGAGGTCAATTTTATTTGTGACATACAATTGTATGTATTGATTTTGAAAAAATAGTTTCCCTTTAAAGATGCCCATTTAAAAATAATGAACAACCACATAAAAATTATACACATTTCATACTTATTATATGAATAATTATTGTTTAGTGTTATTCTCTATTGTCTCCAGTTTATTATACTGTAAGTATTTTAATAACTACTTTCCTGCTATATATTATGTTATGCAAATAAAAACACACTTTAAACTAGACTCATTTCATACTAATTATATAAATTTATATTGTTTATGTGTACTCTGACTTATTATAAAGATATGATATTACATATTTTGGACTTGATTTAGTATTTGTTTTTTGGTATATATTCATTTCATGCACAAAGAAGTTATTACAAGTGTACAGTATTAGTTTTACACATTGTCCACTATCATTCTGGCATATTTGGCCTGTTCATGCTTATGTGCATTGTTGTATTTCAAAACCTATGTGATAAATACAAAAAGTATTTTTTTTTCATACATAGTCTAATACATATTAAGTTTGTATGCATTGTTTTCATCATATTTGAAAAATGTGCCATTGTCCTTTCAGACACATGCTATGTTTGTGTTAATATCATTATCAACTTAAACATCCATTTCCAACTTTTCTTTACCAAATTAATGAAGAAGTTAACATCATACTTATATTGATCAGATTTTTTATTGCAATTTGTCCAACTTCATACATTTCAGTGTTATTTAACAGCTAAAAACAAAGCATGTTATCTTTTATATGCATTTCATCTAGTCAAAAATGTTCACTATTTATATAACAGTTAAATATTTATGTTTGCTACTTTCAACCAAAATAATTATGTTTATTAAAAGACTGCAAAAATTATAAAATTGTTATTTCTATCACCTGTTCATGATAAATCCCCCACATCATAAAGATAATGGTGTTTGGCCTTGATTATTTCTTGTTGTCCAACATATAACACATGCATAAACTATTAAACGGCGCCCTTTGATGCTTTGCATCAATGGTTTTTCTTGTTATTTTTTGAAATGTGTATACAATGCATGGTGACAGAAATGTTTTGGGCATGCGCAGAAAGCTCTGACCTCGCTATTTTAGGTAAGTTCATTGCATGCTATACGTGTATATATTTTAATATTTTCTCTTCTTTTTGTAATACGTTGAGACTGTCACTATGACATGAAGTTGTCCGAAATTGGGAAAGTATCGCTAAATTGAGCTCATTTTTTTAACGTTCCGTTAAAAATATGCTCAATTTAGCGATCCCTTCACATTTTTGTTAATTTTGCTTTAAAATTTGAACTGCTTATTCATATAATGGTCCATCGGAAGAATGGCACAACTACATATTTACATTTTTAATGCAAACTCGAATGCTAAGACCAAGTGTAAGTAAAACTTTTTAAGCAAAATTGGATCAAATGTAAGACTTGCAGTTTCTTTTTCAACAGCAATTCAGAAAGAAATGAGAACATTTTATTAAATTGAATAAAAAAAGGCATGAACGAAGTACATATGTCTTGTTTGGTTTCTTTTTTTTTTGCTAAATGAATGCTCACCCCTTATTTTCAGTGTTAAAGTAAATTTATTAAATTTACACAATAATAAGCAATAAAATAGTGTTTTTCTCACAAATTTATTTGATATAAACAAGCTCCACCTTCATAATTAGTTAAGCTCCACCCTCTATCAGATTCCCTCTTCTGATTGGCTAAAGGAATCAGATGTAGAAGATGATAATGCTTAATTGACATTAGGGCTCTTTGGTAATCTGATCTTGAAGTTTTGTGGGGATGAGAAGTTTTATGACTGTAGTAAATAAATAGCTGGAATACCCAGATTAGTGCTTTTAATTTGAATATGATAAGATTCATGTCTTTTCCCTTAAATTCTTGTTTTCTTTTAATACAGAATGATAATTTTAACAAATTTAAAACATAGTTATATAGTACACAGTAAATTACATTATGCCACTCCAAAGTGCAAATATTTAAAAACTATTCAGTAATGTGCTGTATTATTCCAAACTTTAAAAGCTGCACTCTGACAGATTTACCATTTTTACAACTTTTTTTATTTTTTTGTCTTGGAAAGAGCAATTTTTTTGCGTAAATATCTGCAGACCAATTCTTATTATAGTTCCTGATTGACCAGGCACTTTTGAGGATATGAAATGTTTTAAATATTTTATATATAAATATTAATTTGAAATTGGGCATACAGATGCACAGAAACGTTTTACCCTGGATGGGTCGAAACAAGACTATAACTGGAATTAAATGGTAATTCTTGAACTGATCTGTATTATAGTTAAATTTTAACCTACAGCGGAAAGGCAGAAATATGTTGCCCGCTCAATAACTGTATAGGCAAAATATCTTGGACATGTTAGATAACTAAATCACTCTAGCCACTTGAGGGTTATTGCCCTATAGAAATTACCTAAAACTGGTCTTGCATGATCAATTACTATTATTGATGCCCTCTCACAGATATACCATTTTTACAACTTTTTTATTTTGTCTTGAAAAGAGCAAACTTTTGCGAACTTATCTTGAAACCAATAATAAAGATTGCTGAAATCAATTCAGATTGTAGATTTTCATATTTTTGGTCGGAAATCAATGTTTTACGCTAAAATGTTACTAAAGGTTTAAGAAAAATGCATAAAACATCAATTTTTTAAATTAAATAATTTTACAAATCTGTGATCTGATTTTTGTCAGCAGTCTTTTGATCAAAATATCCGTTTCCATGGATTTTTGCTAAAATTGGCTCGTTCCAAGAAAAAAATTAAAAAAGCTGTCACCAGGGGCGTAGCTGGGCCTATTTAGAAGTATAGGCCCATGTGGTAGGGGGGTTTGGGGGCCCTCCCCCTAGAGTTTTTTAAACTATAGATCCGATATGGTGCGATTTGGCGTATATCTGGAGCCTTTTTAGTCTTCAAAATAGTTTCAGTTTTGTCTTACGTATGATTTACAAAAACAGAACTGAAATGCAAAGGTTGATGCTAACTTGTCAAAAAAGCTTCAAAATAGAAAATATGTTTGTTATGCTGAATGGTTAAACAAGCGTGTCCAGTTGGTATATCGAGTGTCTTTAAATGAAATCCAAGTTCATGCATTTGACTGAAGCAAATGTGTTTATGATTTTATTTATGTCTATCGCAACATTGCGATGAATATGGAGGACGCCAAGTGAGGATAGCCTCTCGCCGGTCATTGTAGAACAAAGGTATGTCGTGATGCGACTCATGGAAGTGGTACAGTGCGAATGGTCGTAGAAAGGATTTCATAACAAATCACAACATAAGTGACCTGGTCCGCCTGGGAATCTAACCCGGGTTGTCCGATTCACAGTCCAACGCTCTACCGATTGAGCTAACCGGGCGGATTGCAAATACAGGTTATATGTTTACACATGTACATGGAACTCGTCAGCTAAAGTCACAGCTTCCTGATAAAGGGCAATCCATACAAGGGGGTCAACCCTCTCAGCTCGATATATCTGCATGACCATCTGCGTTTGCTCGATTGCCTCCAACAGATCCATGTCCACCTAGATGTATATGAGATATATGTATATATTATGTTCATGCATAAATTCACTGTTTCATCGTGTATGCAAAATAAAAGAAAGCAGACAGATACTTTTTAACTGATGATTTACTTTTAATTATAAAATATCATACATAAGTCTCTAGATGCAACACGTTTTGTTCTGAGAATAATTTTCAAATTTTTGAAGTTATTATCTATGTTTTTACTGTGTTTTTTCCCATTTTTGTTCAATTGGTAACTGAAGTCGCATGTAGTAATAAGCACAAACTATTACCGCTAAGTTCTGCTGTAAAACCTACTCGATTGCTCAAAATGTGCTCTGTTGTCACAAGAGTAACAATAAACTGGAACTACAGTAAAGCGTTGAGGTGATCGCGGGATTTGACGTCACCATTTTCCTGAAGATCTTCGAGCGCATTGTCGACAACGCGGTAGGCATTCTTGAATGTACGAAGCGCATCTGCCCTGCTCATCCAACTTGTTTCACACAAGGTCTTAAACTTTTATCAGCTTTCCATCGCTTGCTTTGTAGCAACGTCTTCTGCCAGTTCATCTGCAAATGCTGTGAGACGTTTTGCAGAGTAATCAAACGCAAATGCGATATCCTACACTGTAGACATCGTGGTCCTGACGCATGGAAGTTTGGAGCTTTGGACAAATGACAGGTTTAGGCAAAGCGACATACAATGGATGTAGTTAGCAAGTGGTAATCATTCACGGATGAGCGCCTGAACACCATAGTACTTGTCCGCCATGTTTCTTGCGCCATCATAGCACTGGCCCCGAATCTTCAAAATATCTAAGCCGGTGCCTTACAGATATTCGAGTATGCCTTGTGCAAAATATACTCCCTTTATTGACTTGCAAGTGACAAACCCTAAAGACTGTTCACGAACGACATGCCTCTCCTCTACCTTGGAAACAAAACGAACCCAAACAGATTTTTTTCCTTTCTGTCTCCCACACGTACCTCGATGGAAATTTGAAAACACTGCCTAACTCCCACATCTGTGATAAAAGTTTGGATTCATCATTCCACGATCCATCGGAATCTCCAGGATCGGGGTAAGGGGGAAACATGTTGAATGGCTTTCAAAATATACTCCCGCTTCGCAACTTATACTTGTAAAGCCGAGTGAAACAGACGCTCATTGAAATTATACGCTTGCCGGTTGCTGTATAAATATTATCGAATCTATTTGTTAAACGGTTCGACTGTCTTCAAAAAAAGGCACTAAATTTTAAGAAAAAAATATACTTAGTTAACCTTGAGAGTTAAATTGAATATAAAGTAGGCATCAGCTGTCACCCCCCTTACCTTTCAGCTTTTATAGCAGATTTGGACGTTTTGTATTTTTCATTTTTGGAAACGAAGTGTAGGCCCGGGCCTACCGTGCCTATTGGAGCTACGCCGATGGTCACAACGTTCAATCTTTGGGCTTTAATTATAAAAAAATCTTAAAATCGGCCTTGTCAGATCAATTACTTCAGAGGGTTTTTTTCCAATCATAACCAAATTTAATTAGAATGTGTATGAGCAGAATATCTTGGTCAGAGTCAATAACGAGCCATGTCACCTCAGTCATACTAGATTTTTGTCCCTTGAATTGGCAAAAATTACCAACTACTCATCACCAAACTAGGTGTCCTTAATTTAGGTTGGTCACTTTTTGGGGACAGTTGGTGCCCTTCTTAAAGAAATTATTACCCCAAATCTCTTGTATAACACTCTGTGTGTTCACGTCTTCTAATCTTTAGCTGGATTGGATAAAAATCAAAATCAAATCACTTCAATCTCATGTCAATTATGGCATTTTAGGTTTTAAGCAAGGTTTCAAAAATTGCAGGGTGCTTCAGGGTACATAATAATTAGTAGCAGGCTGTGTTGAACTGGAACATTATGAATTTGATTTGATTTTACAGATGTAGATGAACTTATGTCTGAGGATGACCCCCTAAGTGTATCGAACACAGATGAAGTTAAACAGTTTCGGATGCCTGTAGATGACTCCTACAAGTATCGTAACCGGTGAAGTTGAACACTTACTGATGCCTGTGGATGACCCCTACGAGTATCGTAACCGGTGAAGTTGAACACTAACTGATGCCTGTGGATGACCCCTACAAGTATCGTAACCGGTGAAGTTGAACACTGACTGATGCCTGTGGATGACCCCTACAAGTATCGTAACCGGTGAAGTTGAACACTAACTGATGCCTGTGGATGACCCCTACGAGTATCGTAACCGGTGAAGTTGAACACTAACTGATGCCTGTGGATGACCCCTACGAGTATCGTAACCGGTGAAGTTGAACACTTACTGATGCCTGTGGATGACCCCTACGAGTATCGCAACCGGTGAAGTTGAACACTTACTGATGCCTGTGGATGACCCCTACGAGTATCGTAACCGGTGAAGTTGAACACTTACTGATGCCTGTGGATGACCCCTACAAGTATCGTAACCGGTGAAGTTGAACACTAACTGATGCCTGTGGATGACCCCTACGAGTATCGTAACCGGTGAAGTTGAACACTAACTGATGCCTGTGGATGACCCCTACAAGTATCGTAACCGGTGAAGTTGAACACTAACTGATGCCTGTGGATGACCCCTACGAGTATCGTAACCGGTGAAGTTGAACACTAACTTGCCTGTGGATGACCCCTACGAGTATCGTAACCGGTGAAGTTGAACACTAACTGATGCCTGTGGATGACCCCTACGAGTATCGTAACCGGTGAAGTTGAACACTAACTGATGCCTGTGGATGACCCCTACAAGTATCGTAACCGGTGAAGTTGAACACTAACTGATGCCTGTGGATGACCCCTACAAGTATCGTAACCGGTGAAGTTGAACACTAACTGATGCCTGTGGATGACCCCTACGAGTATCGTAACAGTTGAAGTTGAACACTAACTGATGCCTGTGGATGACCCCTACAAGTATTGTAACCGGTGAAGTTGAACACTTACTGATGCCTGTGGATGACCCCTACGAGTATCGTAACCGTTGAAGTTGAACACTAACTGATGCCTGTGGATGACCCCTACAAGTATCGTAACCGGTGAAGTTGAACACTTACTGATGCCTGTGGATGACCCCTACGAGTATCGTAACCGGTGAAGTTGAACACTTACTGATGCCTGTGGATGACCCCTACAAGTATCGTAACCGGTGAAGTTGAACACTTACTGATGCCTGTGGATGACCCCTAGGAGTATCGTAACCGGTGAAGTTGAACACTAACTGATGCCTGTGGATGACCCCTACGAGTATCGTAACCGGTGAAGTTGAACACTAACTGATGCCTGTGGATGACCCCTACAAGTATCGTAACCGGTGAAGTTGAACACTTACTGATGCCTGTGGATGACCCCTATGAGTATCGTAAACGGTGAAGTTGAACACTGACTGATGCCTGTGGATGACCCCTACAAGTATCGTAACCGGTGAAGTTGAACACTTACTGATGCCTGTGGATGACCCCTACAAGTATCGTAACCGGTGAAGTTGAACACTAACTGATGCCTGTGGATGACCCCTACAAGTATCGTAACCGGTGAAGTTGAACACTTACTGATGCCTGTGGATGACCCCTACGAGTATCGTAACCGGTGAATTTGAACACTTACTGATGCCTGTGGATGACCCCTAGGAGTATCGTAACCGGTGAAGTTGAACACTTACTGATGCCTGTGGATGACCCCTACGAGTATCGTAACCGGTGAAGTTGAACAGTTTCGGATGCCTGTGGATGACCCCTAGGAGTATCGTAACCGTTGAAGTTGAACACTAACTGATGCCTGTGGATGACCCCTACAAGTATCGTAACCGGTGAAGTTGAACACTTACTGATGCCTGTGGATGACCCCTACGAGTATCGTAACCGGTGAAGTTGAACACTTACTGATGCCTGTGGATGACCCCTACGAGTATCGTAACCGGTGAAGTTGAACACTTACTGATGCCTGTGGATGACCCCCTAGGAGTATCGTAACCGATGAAGTTGAACACTTACTGATGCCTGTGGATGACCCCCTAGGAGTTTTGAACCTGGGGAGATTGAACAGTTTCGGATGCCTGTGGATGACCCATACAAGTATCCTAACCGATGAAGTTGAACATTTACTGATGCCTGTGGATGACCGACTAGGAGTATTGTAACGGATTAAGTTGAACACTTACTGATGCCTGTGGATACCCCCTAGGAGTATCTTAACCAATAAGTTGAACAGTTTGGGATACCTGTGGGTAATTCCCTAGGAGTATTTTACCCAATTAAGTTGAATACCTACTGATGCCTGTGGATGACCCCCTAGGAGTATCGTACCTGGTAAAGTCAAATACCTACTGATACCTGTGGATGACCCCCTAGGAGTATTGTTTGCAAGGACCACTATTGGTAAATATTTATTACCTTATAGTAAAAAAAACAGAGTAAAATTCAGTGAATATATAGGTTGCAAAACACTAGCTGTACTTTAACTAAAGGTACCCTTATGAGTTAAAGTAGAAGTTGGCCCGTAAAGTCATAAATTTGCAAAACTCTATTTACATAGATCTTTAACGGTTGGCTCTTTGACTGTTGGCCACTCCATTGCATTGTTGTACAATTGCTTGGCGCTAACACTTAAACCGTTCCAGTTGCTCACATCTTGTAAGAGACAATATGAATGTAGCAAAAGGTTTTAACTCTGTATTAAATAAATGTTGAGTAATGCCCCTTGTTCAACTAAACAGAAAGTCAACCACAACAAATGAGTGCTGACATTCCTCTGTGGCACACTTGTTTGGGTCAATCTTCTTTACATAATTCATAATAAGTACTTTTCCAATATGTTGGACTACATTTTTAGCTCGACTATTCGAAGAATAAGGAGAGCTATCCTAGTCACCCGAGTGTCGGCGTCCGCGTAACCACTTATGATAAAGTTTTTGTAAGAGTTTGTTTACCACCTCAAATATTTTTAAAGTCCATTGACATATGGCTTTGAAACTTTGCACACTTGTTCACCATCATGCCCCCAACATGTACACAGGAGGAGGTAACTCCATCAAGCATTTTGACAGAATTATGTCCCTTTTTCTACTTAGAATTTACATTAAAGTTTGCGTACCACCTCAAATATTTTCCAATTCAATTGTCATCTGGCTTTGAAACTTTGCACACTTGTTCACCATCATGCCCCAGCATGTACACAGGAGAAGGTAACTCCATCAAGCCTTTTGACAGAATTATGCCCCTTTTTCGACTTATTTATGTTAAAGTTTGCGTACCACCTCAGATAATTTGAAAGTCCATCGATATATGACTTTCTAACTTTGCACACTTGTTCACCATCAGGATCTCAACCAGTGTACAGGAGGAGGTCACTGTATCAAGCTTTTTTACAATATTATGCCCCTTTTTTTACTTTGAACTTACGTTTAAGTTTGCGTACTACCTCAGATATTTTCAAAGTCCATTGACATATGCCTTTCAAACTTTGCAGACTTTTTCACCTTCATGATCCGAACCTGTGAGACTTTATACAGTGGTATTCAACCACCCAGCCTAATTGAATAATCAAGTTAGATAACTGTATTTTGCAAATAATGGCCCTTTATTACCGCTATTAGACTTAAAAATTCTGGTTAAAATTTTGCATGTTACCAAATTTATGTTTATATCTCAGCACATTATGTGTTGCATTGAAATCTATTCTAACAGTGATCCATGCATGTTTCGCAAAAACTTTTCAATCCTTACACTGAAAAGTGGCGGAATAGTCGAGCGCGCTGTCTGTGTGACAGCTCTTGTTGGTACTAGTGTGAAATTTATTCTTGCAATGTTCAATGTAGGGTTTCATCAGAATGTTACAACTGATGAGTTTTATTCTAAAAGGAATATTGTAAATGTGTTGGATTTTTTTCTGCAAAATACATATTAAGTAATGTTATTGAAAATTGAATGATTTGCAAAAAAATCTGTTCAAACAAGTATCAATATTTTTTGGTTTAGTTTATTGGTAAAACCTTTTTAAATGCAAGAAACTGTTATGATAAATTGGCTCAATTTGAACACATTTCAAGAACTATGTACATATCATTTTTTGGTTTCACTTTTCAGGAAGAAAAGTTCAAGTTTTCACAGTACAGAAAACAATGACATTTATTCAAATGTGGATGTAGGGAGGTGGCATTTCCTATGGAATAACTTTTTGTCTTAAAACTGTTTATAAAGTTGACTTTCTTCCAGATTGTTATTCTTGTTGCGTCAGTTTGGTAACATATATATATATAAACCCATTTAGGACAAAGCTTGCTTATAGGCATATTGAACAAATGCAAGTTTCAATGTTAATCTGCTTGATTTTGTAATCTGTTAAACCTCAGCTGTTGTGTAAAAAGTTTTAAAGTATTGCATTGTTTTTCACCTCTGCATTTGAATGAGTACCAACAAAAGCCAAAACTAGCAGAAAGGTGTCTTATTGTAAATAATTATACATGCAAACAATATGATGTGACAGTTTAGGTTATTTGGTGTAGATTTTTATGATGCATTTGATACATCTAACTTTGAATTTAAACTAAGGAAAACATGAGTATTGTTAAAAAAAAATCAGCTGAAAGCTAATGCACTGGGTCAGTCAATTGTAACCACAGCCCCCCAGGTCCAGGAAATAGCGGGGACTTTGACTTTCGGTCCAGCCAAGCCTTGGCAAAATCCCCGCCCTGCGGGGACGAACTGCTGGTGAAACCCCCCGCCAAATGCCCCCCACCCCAGGGACTCTAAGTAAGGCCCATTCCCTGCTATATTTGGCGCGAAGACAAAACCACCGCATTCACCCGGCAATGCGGGGCCACCTGGAAGGCAAAAACATGGCCCATTTCCCCGGCTATCCCCGGTATACCCCCAGACCTGGGGGGCCGTGGTTACAATTGACTGGTGCATAATGAATATACTTTAATTACACAGTTATGAGTTTTGACATCCGGATTGGCATCCCACCATTATAAATATCAGTGTGCATAAAGTTTAACTCATGCCTTGGCCATAATTCAATTGGTAATACAGTTCAAAATATTCAATTTAAAGCAAAAACCATAACAAATATAATAATTGTGATTCCCTGTTTTAATTGTAAAAAGAATTGCTAGTCAGATGCTGTCTCAGCTATATTTTTTCCATGCTTTGATAACATGGCAACTTGGTACAAATGTTCATGATCAGAAAATTGTATGTTAAATAACCAAACATAATAATTACAGTACGGACATTAGCTACTCACTACGTTATGTTAGGAAATAAATCATATTTTATATCTATTTAAATACCAATGATAGATTTATGTTGAGTGTATTTATAAATATAAAATAATCAGTCCTATTCAAACAGGCATGTTTTTAAAACATAAACTAAATTCATTTACAACTAACATTTATGTTTCTTTACTTTTTTTGACTATGTAAGTAAAGAATTGTTGTCAACAATTGGAGGTTATTTCTCACACATTGGACTATACATATACGTAACATACATTTTACCTAATTTATAACTTAATATTTTAAATTTCGTTTTGTACTTAAGATATAGCAATTAGGGTATAGTTATTAGTTCTTGCTATTATGTATAAGAAATATTGTGGTAAAAAATGTATGCACGTTATGATTTATTATGCTTTTTGTTTTTGTGTATGGTTTGTATCCCATTCCTTGGCCCGATTCCAGACATGTTTACATTTAGTAAATAAAGTCAAAGTCAAAGTGGTTTTAAAGGTAAAACAAGATACCTTACACGTTAACATTATGGGTCAAAATGTCATGTATGTTTGCTTGGCAAAAAATCCAGACTGATTCTGGGGGTGGGGGGGGGGGGTCTTACAGATAATATGTTTGGTGTATAACATAAGATGAATGAGTTAATTGAAGATCAGATTTATTCTTGGGGTAAATATCAAGTCCTATCTGGCGATATCAAATGTGTAGGGTTATCCTTAAACCCACCACAAACTATACAGAAAAGTAAATACCATGTTCAAAAACCACGTTTGTTTGCATGAATATAAAAAGTCTGCTTCTTCTAACAATCTTGTACTGATTTTTTTTATTTACCTGTGATATTTGAACATAAATGTCTATGTTTGAGAACTTTCAGCTGTTTCCTAAATCTGATAAATATGATTATCATTTTGCAAGTGCAACTACCGACTCTTAAATAATGTCTATTTGGATTTTCTTGTATCATTCTATTTATGGCAGATATTAATTGTTCTTATTAAGACTTACAATCACATTATATAAATATTTTTGGATTTATTATTGATTTACATATAACCATACGTAATTCTACTAAATTTTATTTCCAATTTATAATAATATCTTTTTAGATTTTTTTTTATGAAATTGCCTTTTTAGCTCACCTGTCACTTTGTGACATGGTGAGCTTTTGTGATCGCCTTTTGTCCGTCGTGCGTCGTGTGTCGTCCGTCAACAATTTACTTAAAAGACATCTCCTCCTTAACCGCTGGGCCAATATTAATAAAACTTCATAGGGATGTTCCTTGGGTTGTCTTCTATCAAAATTATTCAAAGAATTCAATTCCATGCAGAACTCTGGTTGCCATGGCAACCAAAAGGAAAAACTTTAAAAATCTTATTCTCCCAAACCACAAGGCTTAGGCCGTTGATATATGGTAGGTAGGATCACCAAATGGTCCTCTACCAAGATTGTTCAAATTATGGCCCTGGGGTCAAAATTGGCCCCGCCCCGGGGGTCATGGGTTTTCTCTATATGTTTATAGTGAAAACTTAAAAAATCTTCTCCTCTGAACTTACTTGGCCTAGAGCTTAGATATTTGGCATGATTCATCGTCTAGTGGACCTCTACAAAGTTTGTTCAAATTATGGCCCTGGGGTCAAAATTGGCCCCGCCCCGGGGGTCATGGATTTTCTCTATATGTTTATAGTGAAAACTTAAAAAATCTTCTCCTCTGAACTTACTTGGCCTTAGAGCTTAGATATTTGGCATTATTCATCGTCTAGTGGACCTCTACAAAGTTTGTTCAAATTATGGCCCTAGGGTCAAAATTGGCCCTGCCCCGGGGGGTCATGGGTTTTCTCTATATGTTTATAGTGAAAACCTTAAAAAATCTTCTTCTCTGAACTTACTTGGCCTAGAGCTTAGATACTTGGCATGATTCATCGTCTAGTGGACCTCTACAAAGTTTGTTCAAATTATGGCCCTGGGGTCAAAATTGGCCCCGCCCCGGGGGTCATGGGTTTTCTCTATATGTTTATAGTGAAAACTTAAAAAATCTTCTCCTCTAAACTTACTTGGCCTAGAGCTTAGATATTTGGCATGATTCATCGTCTAGTGGACCTCTACAAAGTTTGTTCAAATTATGGCCCTAGGGTCAAAATTGGCCCTGCCCCGGGGGGTCATAGGTTTTCACTATATGTTTATAGTAAAAAAATCAAAAATCATCTCCTCTGAACTTACGTTGCTTAGAGCTTAGATATTTGGCATGATTCATCGTCTAGTGGACCTCTACAATGATTGTTCAAATTATGGCCTTGGGGTCAAAATTGGCCCCGCCCCGGGGGGTTAGGGTATTCTCTATATGTTTATAGTTAAAACTTCAAAAATCTTCTCCTCTGAACTTACTTGGACTAGAGCTTAGATATTTGGCATGATTCATCGTCTAGTGGACCTCTACAAAGTTTGTTCAAATTATGGCCCTGGAGTCAAAATTGGCCTCGCCCCGGGGGGTCATGGGTTTTCTCTACCCTTCCCTAAATTTGCCACCAACTTCCACCAAATGCCACCCAAATCCATGGCAAATGGGTGGCACTTGGTGGAAAATGGGTGGCACTTGGTGGAATATGAAGAATTGCACCAACTGCCATGAAATTTCCACCCAACTGGAGGTGGCAGTTGGTGTAAAATTGAACTCATTTTTTTTTTCATGTGGCACTTGGTGAAAAAGTTGGACTTAGTTAATTTTTCATATGGCAGTTGGTGAAAAAATGAACCTAGTTAATTTTTGGGGTGGCATTTGGTGAAAAAAGACTAAGAAAATCTCAAGAGTTCTGTAAAATGGAACCATTACTTATCATCATGGAATAATAATAGCATTTACGACAGTTGCTGTTCATGCTGCTGTTTTAGCATCATTACATATGCTACTATTTAAAACTAACTGGTAATGTTGCTGGTTATATTGATGATGATTACGATGTTGGTGGTTCTATTGATGATGATTATGATGTTGGTGGTTCTATTGATGATGATTATGATGTTGGTGGTTCTATTGATGATGATTATGATGGTGGTGGTGGTGGTGGTAATTATGATGATTGTGGTGGTGGTGATTATGATGATTATGGTGGTGGTGGTGGTTGATTTTGACAATTGTGGTGTTGTTGGTAGTTCATTGTGGTGTTGGTAAATATGATTGTGGTGGTATTGGTGATTATGATAATTGTGGTGGTGGTGATAGTGATCATGATGATTGTGGTGGTGGTGACAACAACAACAACAACATGTTGTTATTGATGATGATGATGATGATGATGATGATGATGATGATGTTGATGATAACAACAACAAAAATGTGATGATGATTATCATGATCACGATAATGATGAGTTAAACTAAGTTTTCTGTGTACATGTGCTCTGTTGCTATTTTCCCAAAGGTACAGGGATCCCATTAATGTTTGATTTAAACTCGGAATGACCTCTCTGCTGGAAAATCTCCTCAAAATATTTGAATCTTCTGACAGTTACTAGCATTAATTTTGTGGAACTTCGAATAGTGAGAAAAAAAATTGTGCAGTTTTGTTTTATAAAATGGATTGATTATAAGGTAACTGGTTTTTTTATCATATTAACAACCAAAAAAGATCATGACTTATCATTTTATTTTATTTTTACACATATAAGGCTCTTTGTCTTTGTTTAAAGTTTGACTAAGAGATAAGCTTTATGCATGTACTGTCAAGTATGTTTCACTTTATTCCAAAATAATTGACAAATACTCAGTCAAGCAATGTACTAAGTTTAAAAATTATCATTCAATTTGTACAATGAAGTTGAAGATGTATAAAGAAATGTTATACACATTTTTTTCCAGACAACCCCTCCCCCCCATAACGATGACAATGTACTTGGACAAGATTCTAAGACCTTTTTGGTAAATATTTGAATATTACAATAACTTAAATGAAGACTGACCTCATAGTTTTATCATATTTTATTAGCTTATAGTTATTTAAAAGTGCTAAGTGCTATGAAAGGTGAGATAAACACTATTAAATGCCAGTCAAGAAAAGATGTAGAAGATGTATATGATCTAAAGGGTGTGTGTTTTTTTAAGAAAAATCGTTGAGGTATTGACAAAGCCTTGGTGTTATTCATGTTGTTGGCTGCATGATTTTGAAAAAATAAAGATATTAAAGTGAATCTTGGTGTACACATGTTTCCAAAGACATTTGTAGAACAAATTGTAGAACAAATAACATTCTTCTGTGAGGCAAACCCTGTTATATTGAACAGATTTAATAAAATGATCGCTTTTTTTCAGAAAGAAATATGAATAGAGGACTTCTATACCAGAAGAAGTATAGCCAAACTTGCAGAAAACAACAACCGAATGACTGCATCACTAAAGAAAAGAAACAGGTTATTGACATTTCAATATTCAAAATACCAAAACCGGTAATTAAATTAACTTTTTACCTGTATTGTCATTGCTAATACAACAGACAAGTGCTCTTGTAAAACATATTTGTGATGATTCAATGTATGAGGCTGAATTCTATATTTAGTTATGGTATATCATTTTGTTGTTATACTTGGTATTAATCTGGCTAGGCCCAAAGCTGAAGAAACTTATTTAAGAGTATGTTTTTAATGTTGTCATTTTATTTATGCATCTAATTTTGAAATATATTTTGAATAATGATAGCTAAAATGAAACCTCCAAAATAAATAATACTAAAACTGTTTTCAGGATTTCTCCAAATGTAGAAATGCAGACAGCTCTTCAACTGTGATCCTTTGTAATTTTGTGTACATATGAAACTAAATGACTGCAAAGAATTGTGTTTTTTGTTGTTCTTAGGTTGTTGTATGCATAAATCCCATGATTTTATTTCCACCAAGTGCCACGTAATTTCCACCAAGTGCCACATTGGCATGGCATTTGGTGAAAAAAAGATCAAAGAAACTGAACGTGGCATTTGATGGAAAATTGTTCCAATACTCCACCAACTGCCACGTTGGGGTGGCATTTGGTGAAAAATTTGCCACCAACTGCCACGTGGCATTTGGTGGAAAAAGTTCCAATACTCCACCAACTGCCACATTGGGGTGGCATTTGGTGAAAAAAATTGCCACGTGGCATTTGGTGGAAAACGTTCCAATACTCCACCAAGTGCCACGTTGGGGTGGCATTTGGAGAAAAAATTTGCCACGTGGCATTTGGTGGAAAATGTTCCAATACTCCACCAACTGCCACGTTGGGGTGGCATTTGGTGGAAAATGGTGAAAAATTAGATCAAAGTCCCATTTTATTTTGTTTTTCATCGTTTTACACCAAGTGCCACCCGTTCCAATACTCCACCAACTGCCACCCATTTTCCACGTCCAATTCGTGGCAAATTTAGGGAAGGGTATATGTTTATAGTGAAAACTTAAAAAAATCTTCTCCTCTGAACTTACTTGGCCTAGAGCTTAGATATTTGGCATGATTCATCGTCTAGTGGACCTCTACAAAGTTTGTTCAAATTATGGCCTTGGGGTCAAAATTGGCCCCGCCCCCTTGGGGTCATGGGTATTCTCTATATGTTTATAGTTAAAACTTCAAAAATCTTCTCCTCTGAACTTACTTGGCCTAGAGCTTAGATATTTGGCATGATTCATCGTCTAGTGGACCTCTACAAAGTTTGTTCAAATTATGGCCCTGGGGTCAAAATTGGCCCCGCCCCGGGGGTCATGGGTTTTCTCTATATGTTTATAGTGAAAACTTCAAAAATCTTCTCCTCTAAACTTACTTGGCCTAGAGCTTAGATATTTGGCATGATTCATCGTCTAGTGGACCTCTACAAAGATTGTTCAAATTATGGCCTTGGGGTCAAAATTGGCCCCGTCCCAGGGGGTCATGGGTATACTTGATATGTTTATAGTTAAAACTTCAAAAATCTTCTGCTCTTAACTTACTTGGACTAGAGCTTAGATATTTGGCATGATTCATCGTCTAGTGGACCTCTACAAAGATTGTTCAAATTATGGCCCTGGGGTCAAAATTGGCCCCGCCCCTGGGGGGTCATGGGTTTTCTCTATATGTTTATAGTAAAAAAAATCAAAAATCTCCTCTGAACTTACGTTGCTTAGAGCTTAGATATTTGGCATGATTCATCGTCTAGTGGACCTCTACAAAGATTGTTCAAATTATGGCCTTGGGGTCAAAATTGGCCCCGCCCCGGGGGGTTAGGGTATTCTTAATATGTTTATAGTTAAAACTTCAAAAATCTTCTCCTCTGAACTTACTTGGACTAGAGCTTAGATATTTGGCATGATTCATCGTCTAGTGGACCTCTACAAAGATTGTTCAAATTATGGCCTTGGGGTCAAAATTGGCCCCGCCCCCTTGGGGGTCATGGGTTTTCTCTATATGTTTATAGTGAAAACTTCAAAAATCATCTCCTCTGAACTTACGTTGCTTGGAGCTTAGATATTTGGCATGATACATCGTCTAGTGGACCTCTACAAAGTTTGTTCAAATTATGGCCCTGGGGTCAAAATTGGCCACACCCGGGGGCTGATGGGTTTTCTCTATATGTGTTATAGTGAAAACTTAAAAAATCTTCTCCGAACTCACAAAGACAAGTAACGTCTTAATTTAAACTGGATAACATATTTAGTACACAAACCAATTTTCAATATGGGCCACATACAACAATTAATAACAAATATACATATATAGAAACACACGTAAAATCAAGTAGTGACAAGAGCTTAGATATTTGGCATGATATATCATCTAGTTGACTTGTACCAATATTGTTCAATCTTTGGCTCTGGGGTCAAAAAATGGCCCCACCCGGGCGGTCATGGGTTTCCTTATATATGTATATGATGAAAACTTAAAAAATCTTCTTCTCCGAAACCAAAAGGCGAAGGCCTTAGATATTTGGTATGAAGCATCGTTTATCGGACCACTCTTAAGATTGTTCAGACTTTAGCCCTGGGGTCAAAATTGGCCACGCCCCGTGTTCATAGGCTTAGGTTTTCAATATTTGTATATAATGGAAGAATGTGCAATATATGACAGGTGAGCGATTCAGGGCCATTTGGCCCTCTTGTTTAAATATTGTGCTTATGTGAATCCTTTTGATTAGTTTTTGACATAGTTTTACATGTAAATAAGGTATAAGTTGTCCTAGACACAACTTTATACTAAAAGCCAAATGAGAATTATGAAGTATATACTTTCAAACTGTCTTGGCTTAAAATTGTCATTCCATGTTTTTTATAAGATGCCTTTAAGTCTATTGTTTGAATTATGTGTAAAAAATGTTTAATGTTTAAATTTTATTATCACGCCTTCATCAACATTTGTTGAAATATTACTAAGGAGAAAACTGTCTGAACACCTGAGCACTGAAACTTCCATCAGTTTGTTTGAGCGCTCAAACATTTTACCAGTTTTTCGGTGAAGGCATCACTGCAAAACTGGAAAATGTTCAAGCGCTCAAACAAAATGCCATTACTGAAAAAGTTTTTGAGTGGCCTAACAAATCTGGAATTGTTCGAGCGCTCAAACAAAATGCATTGAGTGAAAAGTGTTAGGGCGCCCAAACAAACTGGTTTCACAGGAAAATGTTCGAGCGCTCAAACAAACTTCCAACTCTTACAACTAATGTTATCGCTTGAACCAACCACCCACTGTATCTTCACAGCATTTTGTTTGAGCGCTCAAACAATTTGGCCTGCTCAGTCCAATTTCATGAGATCATTTCTCTGTGTTAAGATTCTCTGTGTTCGAGCGCTCAAACAAGTTTGAATTATCAATGACCTAAGTCTAAGAAATTGAAATTGGAAATGGAGTCTTGGAAAATGTTTGAGCGCTCAAACAAACTTCCACCACTAACAAATCGCTTGAACCAACCATTCGCATCCAAACCGGCCACCTTCACCTATTTTTGTTTGAGCGCTCAAACAATTTGGCCTGTTCAGACCCATCATATGAGATAGTCACTCTGGATCAGGTTTTTCAATGTTCGAGCGCTCAAACAAATAAAATTTCCAAATTGATAAGAAAATGAAGTTTGAAGCTGATTTTTAATGTGATTATTCAACACTGATTTGTTGATTTTAAGGCCTATAAAAGGTACTAGAAAGACAAATCTCATTTGGTTATATATTCATTTGTATGAGATACTTTAAAATAATAATTACACAATAAACTTTAAAAAAAGCAGACAAGTGTATGTGTTTGGTAGGAGGAGATTTGCCATATTCAGGAAATACGGGTTCCTTTGTCTACGCTACACCGCAATCGGCCATCTCCGGCAAACTTAGGATAAACCTCGTAAAGCACCCTTGCTTCTAACCAAGGCGTCCCGTTCTCGATTCTCGGTTCGTGCTTATGTGAGTTTGGATTGTGGTCACTTAGTGGGTTTTCTACGGTTACCTCGACATAGCCACGAACGACTTAAATAAATAATATCTTTAATTCCTCAATACATATGTAGAGCTGAACAACGCAGTATTATACATGAAAATTAATTATGTTCATTTTTATAAAACAATCACACAAGTCGTTTTACCATACACCACATGAAGCAGAGATAGAGAAACCAAACCAGACTATGAAGTAAATGTTACAACCGATTTTAAATAGTGTATTAAATGGGAAAGCACAAATAAGAAATGTACCAAGGCAACGAAAATGAAAAACCTAGACTGTTTTAAATGGATATTTTTTTAAGATATTTCATATTTTTGGGGCCACTTGTGTTACACCATGTATGTATATATATATTGAATATAGTTGGCAATTCATATTTTAATAAACTACTTTTACCTTCAACATATTTTTAACCGAAATTACCTTATATTACATGCATACGTGATTAAACGAAATAATAACATTTAACAACAACAATATAAATAAACGAAAACAGACTCGTGTCTTATAAGAAAACACTGAGCCGTGTTTTGGATATCTATCATATAATGTCAAGATAAAATAATTTAAGCATACAACGGGCAAGTCTTAAATTCTTAAGCGAGTCTCCATATATAGCTATAGCCATCTTAAGTTAAAATGTATATATATGTATACATTGTAGCCAATTTTCAAAACAGCAACACTCCATGTAAGTTCTCGAATACGCTCTTTTTTAAAACAGTTACATATAACACACTGCAAATTGTTATCATTTATACATCTACATTTTGGAAACAATCGCAAATGACAGTCGCCTGTTTTCTACTAAGAGTCCATGACATGCATTGCTGGTCTACTTTCAATAGAAACATAGTTATTGTCATGTCTAGATCTGAATCTTTTAGAAGAGGGGCGAATTAATTACATTTTGAAATAACATTTATTTCCATGAGAATTTCGACGGAAAATAAAAATACGTATGCATTTAAGGTAGCAAACCCCTAATGAAAACCTCCACTTGAAACTCTTTAATTTTTAGGCTTAGCTTTTCGCATAAATATTTAGCCTATGTTGTTAAGCACAGGATTACAAATCTTTTGAGGGTTTCAAGGTAGTGGTTCGAATCAAGCCAGAAGCACATTTTTTTTTCTTTCTTTTCATTAGCTTACATTTTCATCGAAGTTAATATTGTATTTTCATTAAAAAGCAATTAAATACATTTCTACACATAAATATTAGCTTCTTTGAAGATTTTATAACTTGCAGGCACGGCTGAAAAGGGTTGTGTGGAATTACAAACTCTTTTATTTTTAAATGAGACGGTAAAACATTTTGATTTTTCGGAATAATGTTCCCAAAAGATTAAAGATAAATGGTGGAAGGGTAATTCACATGTAAATAAAATTGTTATTTGACGGTAAATTTCTTTTAAATTTTGTTTTTGAATCCACGAAATGATAAACATAAAGAAATTATCAAGCTGATCATAGTTTAAAATGATGCCGAGTAGGGGTGTGCTCTCCTTTAAATATCAACCTATTCCTTAAGGATATGGTATATATCAAGGATACAACCTTGGCTCATTGAATCATAATTCTTGTAACAAAGTAGTCTGTTGTTGAATATTGTCTTTGCAATATCTGAGAATCTGCATATTTGCCCAAGAAATTATAACTTCCTGTGCTATTTCTTTGTTTCTTAGATAAAACCTTTTTTACACCAGCATATAACAATATAAACGACAGCTTCACACATATATATATCAGAAACATATTTTTTATGAATTCATTACAATGCCTTCATGATGAATATAAAGGACTATAAAGGTTATACAAACAAATTTAACAGACAATTTGCTGATTGTAGACTATAACGACAGCATAAGCACAGACATTCACTTGAGCAATGGCAGATACAATGAAAGATGGTGATATTTTAATGCTTAAGTAAATCAAAGCGTTTTAAGCGTTTTCGGCCTGCTACGTTTTGTTAGTAAAGTCATGATATTTTAAAACAAGTTAACATAAACATCTAGAGATAGAATATGCTTGCTCATAAATTCCTTAGCAAATACGTATATATTTAGGCAAATACTCAATTAAAACAAAACCATTTAGTTTAAGTCACTTGAAATACTCATTTAATGTGTGGAACACCCAAATTATTACTAAGGTAAGGCGTAATTCTCAATTAATAAAAAAAAACTTTATCTGGAGCTTTGGTTGCATAAATCCTGCACTGCAACAGCTAAAATATTAATACCTTGTTTAGTAAAATCTACTCTACACTTCAAACATGAATTATTCGTATTTTATTTACCAGGGTATGACCGCATAACAAAATGCATCCAACAAAATGCATTTGACATGTTAATTGAGTTAATGTATTAGATTTGTATAAAAAAATGACAGGATCCTCTCACTAAATTTCTCTATATCGAATCACCCACATACTATTTAATCCCTGTTAGTATTGATTTATCTTTATATTGCCATCAGTCTATGTCACTCGTGGACAAAATGAAAATCACGATATCTATATCAGTAGTTTATGAAACAAGAGGGCCATAATGACCCTAAATCGCTCACCTAAGTAAAAGAGTTTAACCTTTGTTATCAATATAGCTTGATATTTGTTCTCAAAAAATATTGAAAAACATACTGATCAAACATGTTGCCTGGATAATCACTGACAGGACTTGTCACAGTTGCCTGCACACTGACAGGATTTCGTTCAGTTGCCTGCACACTGACAGGACTTGATGATTGACTGCACACTGACAAAATTTGATTCTCATACTTGCACACTGACAGGATTTTGTTCAGTTGGCTGCACACTGACAGGACTTGAGAAATGACTGCACACTGACAGCACTTGGTATAGATACCTGCACACTGACAGGACTTTTTTCAGTTGCCTGCACACACACACACACAGGACTTCGTTCAATTGCCTGCACATTGATAAAGCTATGTCAAATTGCTTGCACACTGAAATAATATTTAGTATAGATACACAAACAACAAACAGTGCACCATCCAATTAAATCAAGAAACTGCCTTAAGCTCTAAAAATCAAATATCAGAACACATTCAGCACCTTCCACTAATATCATTGCTTTTTCCATCTAGGTAAACATCACCTTCCATCATATGTTCAAAATCAAAATTTTCTTAAAAGACATTAAGGTTTATCCACTATTCACACAGAAGATCAGATTGTAGCTTAGAATAATCAGATCACTTTAAATATGTAAAACATCCTTCGAAACTTTTTGAGGTTTGATTAACCGGGTAATACGGGTAATACGATTCGTAACCAAGATTTAAAAAAACACGTAGCCTACGAGTTTGAGTTATTGAATACCCAATATATGTCTGTATTAACGGTATAAGACATAAGTTTTTTTTGTATCTTGATGTGTTTGTTTTTTTCTTTAATTAGTTTATACTATTGTTTGTTCCTAAAGGTTGTTTTTATCAAACATATTGTTTACTTTTATTTTATAATTATAATGTTGGCTGGTCCATTTTGATCACGCGACCCTCCATGGAACAACATTGAAACCTATTCCAAACTGACGTCGCATTTCCACGTCACATTAATGAAAACCAGCGCACCCAGAGATCTAATAGAGTTTTCACTCATCAATAATTGTAACTCTAACCTGCCTTAATATAAAATATATTGATATGAAAACAAACACGAACTATTAATAAAACAAACGAACTTTCACACAGCCAGACGCCATAAAAACTCTGATTCTAGGCTTCTTATTAGTTCAGATTTCCTAAACTTCCCTGTCAGCAGTTTTGTTTTATTTTCATGTTTTGCTCGCCATTATAATGTTCTGCTTGATGGTGAGTACATCTATTTTAAGAATTTTATTTCCATTAAAATAACCTGGAAAAGAATTTAAAACATCATTTTTGTTTATTTTATTGAAAATATTTCTAATTTGAAATTACACCATCAACAAACCATAAAACTTTAAAAGACTGGGAGGTTTTTACACCTGACATACTTCTATTGTCGACAGACTTGTTCGTAAATTTCATAAAATCTTCATTCGTAGTAATTTGGATAACTCTTTATTACCACAAAACTGGTTGCAAAGGATTTGTGTTTTACTCCTAAAATCGATTGTTCTTCAATACTTCCCCATCCACTTTTGCACTATGGATCCATTAAAAGCACATGGATCAATGTTTAACATCAAAACGACAATAAAATTGCCATCAAGTAAAATACACAAATTACATAGAACAAGAGTTTCGCAAATAGTTATTGCCTGCCGCCTGTCAGTCACCATTACCTTGCCCCAACCTTAAAAAAAGGGTTATTTAAAGGCCATGACAAATGTTCAAACACAGTTTGAGGTCTATAGACGAAGTCATTTAATTGTGACTTGAAACGAGTGTGTCAAAATCTCAGACGATGGATAAACCAATTCCTTTGTGTGTGGCATGCACTGGGGACGCAATATCGGCAATAACACACATTATCGGAAATAACAAAGTAATATCGGCACTAATGATACAATATCGGCAATAACAATACACTTTGGGCAATAAATATATAATATCGGCATAACAATACAATATATGTCGACTATACAATACAGGCAATAACATTGAATATCGGTAATATCAAAAACAAATCAGAAATAACAATATAATATTTACACCTCAACTTCCATTCCTTAAATGAACTGGTTTTCGGCATCCGATGAACGCAACATATTCATATATGTTCGGATCGCAATTCATCGCATAACAATATACATGAAAATTGAAAATCTTTATCTTAATTTTGTTTGTCAGCAGCCCCCGCAATATCAACGAGTGTAAATTTATAAAATGGTAAAAATATTGTTAACATTAGTGTTTCAATTTTACGCTGAAAAGTGATTACTAGTGGTTGAGTTTTCCAAGCGTTATTGTGACGTTAATTGATCAATGGCTTCTGGTTACGTTCGGATCGTTTTATTCTGATCACAGAATGAGTGGAAACGAATTAATGTAAGGGTTTCTTAAATGAAACGAAGTTTTTTAACAACTTATCAACAAAAAGGAGACTAACAAAGTTATAATATATTAAATCATAATGAAAAAGTTAATAGGTCATTTATTTAATCATAATATACAGATAAG
Source organism: Mya arenaria (assembly GCF_026914265.1). Lineage (NCBI taxonomy): Eukaryota > Metazoa > Mollusca > Bivalvia > Myida > Myidae > Mya > Mya arenaria. The sequence goes on along the minus strand of NC_069122.1, from coordinate 58,619,185 downwards.
AAATAATAATAATAATTAATAATAAGGACAATAAAGGCTATGTCTACATATTTAACAGATAATTTGCCGATAAAAGAAAATTACGTTTAGTACAATGACATCAGTAGCACAAGCATAGACAACAATATAAATAATTATTATATACAGATCAGATAATACACCACAAGTAAGTATTTTTTATATATACATTATGATATCAACCACCGTAAAACTCGATATATATATATGTATATGTCTCCGGATTGACGGGCTAGTTCGAACTAAATCATTCATTCACTCACTTATAACATAAATAATTAGATTACAAATTCTAGTATATATGGTGACATTCGAAGTAAGGGGGTTATGTCGGTTCATTTACTCAATCTTGCCTGTATGTAAAATTATGACAAGAAATATATTTTTTAGAATATTCTAGAATCAAAGCTCATTGTCTGATTTCTAACATAAATATTCTCGTCACTTGGAAGTTATAAACTCAATGGTTATACAATTAATGCAACTCTCAACACTTTTTTATAATGTATATGAAGTTTATATATAACTCAATGCTAAAGATATAACTCATAAAAACATGATTAAATAACATAAATCTGCGCAATATTCTAGTTGTAAACATCCGATGAACAAAGCTCACCGACGGTGCATTGAACCATTCGTTGATAGTCATTTGTTAAGTTGCATACTAAGATGAGCATTCGAAAGTTTATTACAAAGCGAGGAAATCATTTCCGAAGTCAAATTGAAAGTCATGTTCACACTTGGTAACTACATTTTATACGGATTCAATATTCTCGATGATCATTCGAGTGTCATGTCCCGCATTCTTGAAACCAGATCACCCTGACCGTCTTGCTGCATGCGTAGATCCTGCATCCAATTTGCAGTAATTTCAATCTTAGCGTTTAGTTCATCTGAAAAAGGACCGAGCCATTCTTGTTGTTATTCTGTTTGAAATCCGATAGCGGTCAGGAATTGGTCGTAGGTGAAATCGGTGTCCGATATTAGCGCCAGCGTTTCTAATTTATCGTGGCGTAGGAGGTCCAAAATGCCGTTTTGATATCTGCAACGTTTATTTGCGGTACTTTCCGCGTAAGTGTTACTGCTGGGGAAGTTGATAATTAGAAGGTTTGAATTCGATACCCATGGAAAATTGTTAAACGACTGGAAGCGAATCTCGACCCCAACTTCTCTAAATGTTTCCGCCATGTTGTCAATATACGTAATCAGAGACCCTGAACAAATATGGCAAGGTGAGTAGCTGTTGTAAATTGTAAGCACGAGGGCCGCATTTTTACTTTCATCCCTCAGTTCACTTCGCGGGTTTTTGAGCATGTTCTTCTTAGCGTGCCCTCCGAAAGAATCGCAACGTTTCCATCAACTAATTCCAATTCCGGTGTCAAGTATTAAGCTTTACTGGTAAAACAATGACCTCCCGTCGCCAGTTCCATCAGCCTCTACCGTACATAAGACGGTTTCAAAATATTTGTTTTTTTTATATTCTTCTTTAGTTATAATTAATGGTACTGTCTCCATTCTTTTCAAAATTGTACTTGCCTTCCAGTTTTTGAAGATGAATTCCTGAAACAAATATAGGGTTCAATATAGTATCCTTACATCACTAAGCTTTCAGTCCTTTGATTTTATAAAAAAAATCAGATTCATGCTATCTTCAAGCCCGTCTTTGGCTAGCTCTACTATGCTTTCAGTCCTTAGATTTTATAAAACTTTTGCAGATTTATATTATCTTATAACCGCCTTTGGCTGGCTCGGAATGTTTTGGCATGTGACGTTATATTCTTTGTGAGCGATTAACTAAAATATAATAACGATAAGTGGAATCATTTGATAACGTGAAGAAATGCACTGAAATGAATGAGTTTGATTCCTTTCTTAATTATGACTTGAGGAACTTGAAATAATATTCAAATTCAAAGAACGAAAACGTTTGATACTCTTTGCTATGTGTTCAATTTAATATGTCACTTCACGGTTGAAAACATATACAACACGCTTTCAATATGGGCGCCGCCCTGATGGACTTTTTTAAAGATCCGTATTATTACCGAGGTCATATATATGTAGGATAATGGCCGGAGTGTTCCGATTGCTTGTGTTGGGAACAAGGTAATCGATTACCTGGTGACGATTGCTTTTCTTCAAAATCCTTGCATTATTTTTTGCCAATTGAAATATAAAAGCCTTCGAAACAACTTAAGCAATAAGAGCCAACCCCTTCATATTATATTTGCGCTCGGTCAATGACGGCGAGCCATGTTTTTATCATGTTTTAACAACGCGTATGAATTATCTTTTTTGTAATGCGGTCACCTTATTTGCATTATTATTATGTATATATACATATGGACATATAACTGTTGTGCTGTGAGTTAACGATGCAAATAAGGTTTACCAAAATTAATAATGTTGTTTTAATATTCCAAACAGAATGAATAAATGTCAAAACCAATGGTTCTATTGAAGAGTACCGAGTTTAATTAGAAAGAAATGAGCATCAAACACGCTATTTCTACCTTATGGCAGTATAATAGACTACGGTAAATCTTTTAGCATTCGTCGTTCATTTAATTCTTTTGCGCTTCCTGCTATTAAATTCACGGTTACAATCTGATATCAGTTTTTATTATTTTCCATAAATGCATTATTTAGTAAGTAGTTTAAAGTGTTATCAGTCAATATGTATGTTTGTTATACATGTGTATGTATTTGTATTTTAAATAAGAGTGTCACTTAAATGTCTAACTATTGTTCTATGATAATAAATATGGATATTTTATGACATGGACGTTGTTATTCTGACCATCAGTCAAACTCGTCCAATTACTGCAGATTGTCCGAACTAAATTCATTGTTGTATGTAAATTATATAAACCGTTCTTAAGTGAGTTTTAAAAAAAAAGTCTTGGGTGATTAAGAGGACTTGTTCAGTTCATGGTCAATGCTAGTAAACGCTTCCGTGTGCCTTAAAAATGGACATAGGTGCCGTAAATCGGCGTATAGCTATTCAGAAGGACCTTCAACAAATGAGTTCAAGTGTATTTCCATTTTGATATTCTGTTCACTAGTGTATATTAAGTTGATAAACATATATATTGCGATACGATATGTGACCAGTATCTAAACGATAATGAGACTACATCGTACGGAACAGTTGGTACGGAAGATATCGAACCTCAAGTGAGAGTTAGTGCCCCTTGAATTAAATATGCCATTTGTAACGAATCATTGTACAAGCCAGCAGCTAAATTAAACGGGGCTTCAAACATTAAATCCAGGCGCGTACCCAGGCATACGCCAGTATGCCAATGCGTACACTTCGTCAGAAAAAAGCAAAAAAATAAAAGTTCCCAAAATGCAATAAAAAGTAAAGGCGGGGGGGGTATAAGAAATAATTACGTCAGAATTTTATCGTTTGTTGGTTTTTATAGTGTAATACCTAAATTCCGCAAAAAAGGTGATCACGATGTAGATCTCAACTTAAGTTATACACGCGTAATTTTCCCATAACCTGCCAAATCGGTGTGGATCCTGTTGACCTCCTGGTAAATGATCCGAATGATGTTTACAAGGCGGGACTTTTAAAAATGACTGAACAGACATTTAATCTGCCTTACGGTGATATTTTCGGGCAAAAACTAGACGACAGTGAGAAGAAAGAGCTATTAACCGCAACTTGGAACAACGTTCACCAGTATAAGTTCCCTTCCAGGTCAGTACTATATAATGTTATGATATATCTTGCATGGTTTATTAAAACATCCTTATCGAAATTCTTCTCTTAGCTTATCCACAACCGTTCGTTTACTATCTCGGCTCGTTCGTAGACCATTTGCTTGTTGATCTAGACGCACGGCTGTTGAAAGGCAATGGACGGCACAAGGCACAGTATCTGCTGCCTCCAAAGGTAGTGTAATCAAGGAATAAAACGAATAGTTTGTGATGCAATGCACCAATCATAAAACATTGGTAATACCATGTAGGTCTTAACCCGTTCACTGCCTTACCCCGAGTATCGTTATATATTCAAACAACTTAGATCCGAATGAGACGTCTCATTTGGATCCAAGTTGTTTGACATTTTCACAATGATATTACCAAAAGGTCGAGGGAGTATGAGGAAACAAAATCGGAATTTGAAAAAAATATCGCGCATGTACACGACTTGCATGCCAGTGAACGGGTTAATATCTGAATACATTAATACTGTATGTGAGCTGATTCATCACGTGCGTTTTTACCAAATAATCGTGTAGCATTTATACTAACTTATTTACATGCGCATGCATTAAAGATATTAAAATTAAATAATTATTGATCGTTTCCACAATAATAAGAAAATCCTAATGAAACAAATGAAACCCTTTAATCTAATAAGCACCGGATCATTGGCCGCATATATTTAAATGGCATAAGTGCGAAAATACAATAAAGATTTATTTGCAGGTCGACGGTCTCACCCATGCCGTAACGATAGAAATATTCCAGGAGTTCAAGTTAGACCTGCCAGATGACGAGCCGACTTTCGAGCGAGAGTGTCAACGTTGGACAGCGAAGTGGACTGTAACTTCACCTGCTCCCTACTCAATCCTGGAAAAAGCATTGGACGTAGCTACTGAGGCATCGTAATCTAACATAAGGCTCTGCCTCATGGCTCTGTTGTGTATGCCAGTAGCAACGGCCACGGCTGAGCGCTCATTTTCGACAATGCGTCGAGTCAAAACGTATTTGAGGAGTACCATGACAACTGAGCGAATGTCAGGCCTGGGTTTGATGAACATTTACAGCGAACGCAATATCAACGCCGAACATGTCGTTGACATATTTGCAAGAAAAAAGGATCGTCGCCTGCCTCTTTATTCAGAATTTAATAACCATTGTTATACACAGTGCCATATTTAGGGAATAGATCCGCTGAAGACAGGTTGACTGTATCTTATTCTTAGACGGTCATTAACAAACAGTATTGAAGATTATTAATGACAGCTGGTGGCTTAATGCCAAAAGAAACTATTCTAGAACGCTCTTATTAAAGCGTTCTGCATTAATTGAACACCTTTTTCAAAGACCACACTGTCCTAGTTTTTGGTTTTGACTGGTCGCTTAAAACTGGTTTGACTGTATTTCTTCCTAATATCCTACCGATAACTATTATGTAACATGTTGTTGAAGTCTAGGTAATATATTGCATTCGCTTCTTCGGTTTAAGATTTTTTTTTAACTTTTTTGCTTTTAAATTTAGTCCAATCAAAACACTCATACTTAACAATTAAGAAAAACATAATCTTAAGAAGCTACTGGAATATGAGCTTATCAGAAGGGTAAGAAATAACTGATCCGATTACGATAGTTGTATGCCTGAGTGATAAATTTCATGTAAACGCCACAGCAAAGCACATTAACAGGTGCGTTTATTTATCATGTTTACAAATGGTCAGGTGTGCATGAATACAAGTTCGATGATATGCTGATTGTTATCATCATTTTAGTCCCGTGAAAGAACAGATATTTTCCCATACATTTTAAAAGTAAAATAATTAAGTATAGATCTATTTGTGTTAAGTTACAATATTTTATTAACTTATCTAGATACTGTTAAGCATAGCATGGAGACAGTTTCAGTCTCCGCATGTGGTTAAATATACCGGTGAGGTGCGCAAGCCTTTCTGGTCAACGCAATATCTCAATTATTCAGCGGATTGGATGTTAAATAGAGACGCCACCCATCACCCCAGATCTTTTTGTTTATTTAAATCAAATACAAGTATTGATTTTTGGAAAATAAAATAAAAAAATATCGGGACTAACAATATTAATTAAGGTAAATATTCATCTATTTGTATGCTTTTATACGTGCCAAAAGGCTCCTAGATAGCACCAAATGCGATGTTGGATTTCAAAATTTTCCGGGGGGGCATGCCCCCGGACCCCCCTAGACTGTGCATATCCTAGATTTTGACGTAGGTACGCCCCTGAAATCATAGGTATATGTAAGGGCCTAGAATTTTACTTCTTGCTACATCTTTAGATATTGATATTAGGTGTATTCTATGCAATAACCGATCTAGTCAATTCTGCAATGTAAACAATTCAAGGCTTTCAATGTGTTGACTGATTTTTTTGTATTTTGTATTTCAGACGTTGTTCATTGTGATGATTAAATACTACAAATAGAACAAGTTCTTATTTATGAACAACGCCTAACCAACATGCCTGTCGTTAAATGCCCAATTCCTGGATGCGAGTTTGAAACTGACGACCACGATGCAGTGATAGTTGCCGCTCTGTTAAACGCCCACTCCTTCACACATACGCCAATGGTGACAACATCAAACACGGCTACAGTGGAGAGAGTAAAACGACCAACCATCAAAGCAGCAGGAACTAACGAGGACTGGGAATATTTTAAGCAACGATGGCAGGACTATGTGCTAGCCACCAAAGTTGAAGGCCGTGGCCAAATACTACAACTCCTTGGATGTTGTGAGGAACCGTTAAGAAAGGACCTCACCAGAGCCAATTGTGGTAAACTGTTAGATAAATCTACAGAAGATGTTTTGGCTGCCATACGCAAACTTGCAGTGCGGGATAAGCACGGGCATTTATAGCGATATCTTCTTGATATCTTATGACATGCGGGTCGTCGGTTAAACATGGATTTTGATCGTTTTTTTTGGGTCATAAGAAACACATTCATCATTTTTGTAAAAGACCGAACGTTTCGCATAGAAAGTTCTAGTCGACTTTTAGGGGTAGGTCTGTAGATTGTCAGGAGAATATAAGGAATGTGTCCATGTGTGGATTTAACAACCAAACGCACAGTAAAAAGTCATTAATATATGTGATCACGCATTCAACAACTTCAAGGATAAAAAGTCAACATAATGAACATAAATAGTTGAATAGTAATAAGTATAAAACATCACAAAGGTATATTTTTTTTCTATTTAACAATAAGGTGATATATTACATTATGAAGTCATTATGCGTCAAATGGTCGTTAACGATAGTTTAAAAATAATAAAATTTGTATGTGACCTAAAATAACACAATATACACCTACATGCGTGTCGAGACAAATGTCAAATATCTTTCTCAGTCGAATCCGTTCTCACGACAAACATGTGGTGTCAATGTTATGTTTAACTGCAAACAAACACATAACAAACGTGGGCAACTTGAGCAACAAATAGCAGAAAGTGACATCACTAGTATTTGGATTAGTACTTTACAATAACCAAGAAATTACATTACTCATCCAGTGCGATTCCTCGAACTAAAAACAATCAAAAATTAAGGATAAAAAACACCTACCAAATCACAATATTAGAATGTTATCTTAAAACTTAAAATACAAGATATCTGTCCAAATGTTATTTTTGAAAAGCTCACGAAAACTTCATGTTCACGACATAAATATATATCATGGAAACAGTCAGAATGCTAAATTAACACTGCTTTACATTCAGTAAATGATTGATACCAGTAAACCAATCAATACTGTTCACAGGTTGTAAAAACTGATAGACAATGTCAAATAGATAAATAAACATGCCATGAGTATGTGGTATGCGTTGGTTGTATAATGAATGAGGTAGATTACTAGTTCACATTTCCATTTACCTCAATGGAAATGGCACAACTGTAGCGCACCTTTGTATTTGTTAGGACTTAATGTTTTATTGGTGTTTAATAATAAAGAAACAACTTGTGTTTCTCTTTATTCTATTTGTCTTTATGCCATGAATTTTAAGTCAATTTTGATCATATCATAAACAAGTGGTAAAAAGGTCAATGGAATATTCACTCCCAGTAGCACCATAGTTAATGCTATGTTAAACATGTACCAAAATAGTCTTTTTGCTTTTATAACAGCATTTAATGCTTCAACATGTTTAACAGTATATTTATATTAATACAACTCTATCTTAAGAAGGTAAGAAATTTCAATTCGTATTTAATACTCCTGATAAACGTCTCGGAAATCCGTAACAAGCAAATGTCCTCCACAGTTTCTGCAAGTCCCCATTCAGATGACCATCTAATTTCAATATGTTTCAAGGCATATACAGATCAACAAACAACTCACTGTAATCTATTACCTTTGCTATTTTTGGTTAAAGTGTGTGATTCGGGGATATGGAATTGAAACAAAAAACTCAACATAATCTGTATTGGTTGTGAACAATAATTACCCTGTTATGGTGTTCTGCTATCTGGCGTTTGATATACTTTAGGGTCGATCCATCCAAAAAAGTACTTTATTTTCTCCGAAGAAAATATGATTTTCTTTGAAACATTTGACTAGATGTTCCGTGTAAAAAAAAATACACAATAGTTTGTTTTTTTCATTTTCTTAAAAAAACAAACAATATATTCACCAGGCGAGCGTTTCCAAGGAGATATGTTGGTTGCGGGAAATGCATCAATGCTACCTGATCGTAGGCTTCAATAACTATTATACGTTTTTCTCATATTTTTCCGATTTCAAAGTACAGGCAGATGAAATAACATGAATACAAATCACTGTAAAATAATGAAATGTCGTTTAAAAAATAACAACAGTAGATAGAGATCTTAGTTTCAGACAAAAACACAGTTTTGTACAAATTGGAGAAAACGTAAAAGTCAGCTTGATAAATGCGTGTTCGCATGAAAAAAAAATTGATACCGAAAATCCTCTGATGTTTTAAATAGATACCATTACTTATTTGAAAACTGCAGAAACAATCTCAGTAGTCAGAAGTTTAAACATAAACCCCGATTATTGGCACAGGGTAAACGCCAAAGGAATAGAACACAAAAACAAAACATCACAAACAAGAATCATGGAACAACAGCACAAAACTCCACAAACAGCACAGTGCATATAAACCATATAAAAAAACTAGGTAGCATCAGAAACACTGCCAGGCAACGTTTTAAATTTAAATAGTATAATTTTTTAAACAATTATGTATTTTATTAAAACTGTTAATATCTAGTTACATTAAATATGAAAAAAACCGGCGAGACGTCTGCCGACCATCACAACATCATCAAATAAACACTATTAATATATATAAGTGGAGTACATAAATATAATGCCACATAGGCCACATGTTACCCTGCATACCGGAATTAAAGCACATACATGGCTGATAAATCATGTTAAAAATGTTTTCTCATGACTAACTTGTCGCTAATCTGTGAAATCATAGACAAACTTTATCGAACTTGTAATATTTTGTGCGAAAGTCTTGATGACAGGCACTTCCGTCTGAGAAGCATTACAGATGCAATACCATTGATGGTGAACGGCTGCATCGGCGTAAGCTAACTCCAGTGCAGACAATAACTGAAGTGAAGGTGTTATTCAATTATCATGAAGTTACGTATCAAAGTGTGTGGGCACTATTTCCGGGATAATTTTGATCGTCAACAAATAGGCATAGTAGTTTCAAAATTATGCCGCTTCCTTAAAAAATATTACTTATAATTTGATCGCCACGAAAGGTCCAGGTTAAACTTATCAACTTACCCGCCCACTACTGTTTCTTATAATTACCTTTTGTTTCCCGTTAAGACGTCATATTGGCGCGTCGATACCAGGGTCTAAACGAAAACAAACGAGAGGTAAGCTATGTAAAGTATTGCTCTGAAATGCCGTAATAGTTGTTTAACCGTACGTGCATTTTTTGGCATTCTAGATTTAGTTCACGCTGATTGAATACATCACAATATATTTTCTGTTGAAAATCCACCATAACTTAACAATTCAAAGGATAATTAAATCGAGAATTAGCACTGACAAAACATACGTACGTGCGCGCGTGTTGCATAGATGTATGTTATATCAAACGATCATTTTTGGCTGATGGTAACTTGATACACATTCCTGTACAGTTCATATTTAAAAGAATTTGAGTGTCTGAATTTAATATAATTAAGGTTTGCCATATTGAGATTCTAGCCATGCGCGCTAGTGGTGAGATTGTGTTGTTGTTTCTTTCACAATTCAGTAAAAGAGTATTAAATACAATGTTATTAGAATTCAATTAAGACAAACCACAATGTCACATGCGTCGATTGATACCGTATGTCTAATTATTCGGGAATGAACTATGATGTTGTTAATTTATCTCTTTTAACGGCGTTAATATCAGCGTAATGCACTGAGAAGAACACATAGTCTAAATTTGACTTATTGAGAGATGTCCTCTTGTGTTCAGTTGACAGTAGTTAATGAGAAAGATCAGCTCACATACTTGTAAGGTCAAATTAAGGCCAGAAGGTTGTCACACAGCGGGCGTGTTTTCTTGTTTTGTTATTTCCTCCTCAAGACACGGATGTCCACTTAAAGCCACCAGGCGGCACGTATCTTGTACATTTGTCTTGTTCCAGTAATTGATGTTAGTAATCATCTCGAATACTTACAGATGAAGGGCCATTGTGAGGTCAAAATGTATACTTTGATGAAAAGGAAACGATTCCAAAAGTTCTTCATATGAAGGATACACGCCATATTACCAACCAATTTATACTTCATAAATGCTCTGTTTAAAAGCATAATTCTAGGACCTTACAGATACTGAACGGTAGATACACAACGGACACACAAGACAGACAGATCAATACATGTTTTGGTCCCCGCCTTGTACGATCAGTGAAACCTTTGAACAGGAGTTTCGTTTGAGTTAAACTCATGCGTACATAAACTCATAACTTGTATCGTTTGTTTGTCTTTTAACGTCGATGGTGTCTCTCTGGTAGCGTTTGTTTAGCATGTAACATAGGAGTAACTAAAAACAGGAACTTGTAATTTTGAGACTCAACCCTTTCGACATGCAAAAGACAAGGTTTCTGTTTGATAAAGTGCGATAATTTACAAAGTGTGTTGTCTTGTTACGTCGAGTGCGTCTCCGAGGTAGTGTTTGTTTGGCTAGAAATCTCTGTAGTTTAAATTGTTCTGTTCATACTTTCTTGTAGTTCATGCTTTCAGAGGATCCCATCTTCTACAATGTATTGTCATTAGGCTGATCAGTATATATCAGTCTATAAATATATCTTATTTAAAATGTTGTCTGTGACGAATTGCGTTATGTTTTTTTTTCTAGTTTCAATTCTCAAAGTTGATGGTTATTGTGTCTCTTTATCGTATCTACTTTTTAAACTGGGATTGTCATTTTTTCATCCTTGGTAAATATTTTTTTCTCTGAACGGATAACACCACGACAGTACCCATACAAAGCGACATATATTTTACAAAAGGAGAACAACAGCAATTCATTATCGGTTCGACTATAGTTTGAATTATAAAATTATCTTTTTCGTAAAACATAAGGATGTTTATAAACATTGTGAAATGATTAAAATACCAAACAAATTACACATATTAATGCATATAGAGGAACGTATACATCAATGACGGAAAGGCGCATACATTTATACTGACAAGTCCTTGCCACTAGTTGTCGCTTCAATTTATATTTCATTAATTGCAAGTCAAAGTACTATATCCATCCATTTCAGAGAGACATTACTGCACCAGATCTGCGCATAACGTCGACTTGAGAATACTCAGACGTATTTTGATTCGAAAATCATGGCTCTTGAATGATAATCCCATACACTCAATATAGACTGGTCAAGGAACAAATGCCCTAGGTATAAAAGTTTTCTAAACGTCTATTTTCTTGAGGTCGATGCATTTTTCTTGCAGTTATTCGTGTGTTTCTATTTGACTTTACATACCAGTCTTTCGACCCTATTTTCATTAGTTTTATGCATTATGCTTTTTTAACTGATTTCGATTTTGTGAACCATTGGATGCTCTCATGATAATTAGAATTAATACCTCTTTTCTTTAAAACACTTGTTGCTATTATGAATTGCATATATTCGTATCCAATACATTTTTGAAAGAAATATTACAGGGCAAATTCGAACATATATTGTTACCATTCAAGACACAATTAAGTGATATTAGGCAATAAAGTATTCAAAGGGGTCACGCCTACCAATGGTCTATCATCAAATGACTATAAATTCCTGCAGTTTTACAACGCTTTTAGTAGGTGTCATTGCAATGCGGATGAAATAAATATAACACTTGACTGCATAACTGATTATTCCGTATAAAGATTGCCACAGTAGCCATTCATAGCAAAAAAACAAATCAAAGTTGTTATCGTATAATCAATTTGAGACATCAACTTTACCCAAATACTGGCATATATTTGTTATTATTGATTGCTTTACATGTTAAATGCGGTATGACATATCGCTATCTTTAAGCGGCAAACACGCTTACCGTCACAGAACCGTCTTGACTTACAAGTCGCAAATCCTTGCAAAATATACACACTCTGAATTAAATCTGCAGAGTCATATTGTGCGCTTCTATGGCCTACCCTGGAAAAGTGACATAAAGTCTTATGGCAGCGCAATGTAAGGATCGATGTAAGTGGCGCATGATATAGCTGGTCTAAACGATGACATGAGTAGGTATAATCCAATCATCATAAACATACCTGACAGTATGAGTTGACAAAACGACAGAAACAAGCTCAGAAGCAAAATGTTTAAACATAAATCCGGTTTAATGGCACTGGGTAAACGCCAAAGACATAGAACACAAAAACAAAAAAATCACAACCAAGAAACATGGAAGAACAGCACAAAACTCCACAAACAGCACAGTGCATACATACTATATAAAAAATAAACTAGGTATGTTTATCAAGGATTGTTAGGTACCACTTTGGAACGGTCAGTGAGGTCGTCATAGAAGTTAAATCAGTGACAACTGTTTTATTTTACAGTTAAATATTGACCGTTTACTTCTTCTTTTTGTATGTGGTGAAAGTTTGTTTTGGGTGATTTAATTTGTGTGTGTAATGTTAATATGTTTGTGTTCATAGTTTATTATTGTTTCGGACCTTGTCTTTTGCCCCTAAACAAGGATATTGTTGTTTTTCGACTACTGAGCTCTGTCCAGTATTTTTCATTGTATTATTGTCCATGCAAACAACTGATTAAGACATACCAAATGAAAGGATAATCATTGCTGAACTTGCTTGATGTACTCGTAACTTCATTTTAATGGTATTTTAGTGTTTTATATCCATTTAATATTTTTTTAAACCTGCATTCGTCCCACTACGAATATTATGATTAAATATTTACAACTCAACTTCAATTCCTTTAATAAACATATCATCCGATGAACGCAATATGTTTGCTCGGATCGCGTATAGATATACATGTACATTGAAAAATGTTTACCTTGTAATTGTTTTTATTGTGTCAGCAGGCCACGATGTGTTCATTTATGATTTACTAAACTATTTTTTACAAGCGTTTAAATTTAACGTTGAAATCACCTATGACGTTGTTTATTTTCCCGCGTTGCTATGACGTCATTTGACAAGCTGTTTCCGGTTGACGGTTGGGTCATTCAATTTACAAAATGGTCGAGAAACAATTACTGAAAGATTTTCTAAAATGAAATAAGGTCTATTTTTTAACAATTCTGAAAAGAAAACCTTTTTGTGTAAATATAAGTAATTAATTTCGTGCTTGGTTTTATTATCGGGATGTGAAAGCAATTGTGCTGGTGAACATTTTAAACAGCCAAACTGCATTCATAACCCGATAATGACATCAACCCCGCAATTCAGTTCTGAAATGGTTCGTTTAAAACAACCTGACACATCTCTAAAAGTTGAAATTTACACGTTAAGAACCACCATAGGAAATGCCATGTTCAACATTGACCCATATCTTCCTATTGTTGTTTTATTTATAATAATTAATTTCAAAACATTCGGTAATATAATCTTTTCGAAGCATAACCATATTTGAAAGGAAAAAATCCATTTTAATTCGTATTTGATAGGTTTGGTAATCGTATTGAGAATCTGTGATAGGCAACTGGCTCCCTGGATACAGTATCGGCAAGTTTTTTAATCAAAAGACAGCCTTAGTTCAATATATTTCACGGAAAAAAATAGAACGACAGACATCTTACTCCAACCCATTACTTTTTCTTTGTACGGGTAACGTGTTAGGGATAAAAAATTGAAATCGAAACTTAAATTGCGACATAATATTTATTTATACGCCGCGAAAGACAATCAACAAGTAACCGCTTTGCTTTTTGAAATGCCTTACATGATATACTTAGGCCTAGGCTTTACCTAATTGATTCGATGTAAAGCGTCTTGTTCAGTTTTTTAAATCATACAGGCAAAAAAATACACATGCCATTTAAAACAAGACTCAATATTAGTATTTAGAAAAACAGCAAAGACAGATAATAAACATGAAAACAAAGGAAAATGTTAGAATAAGATTTGTGCAGAAAAGATTATTAGGATGGACATGAGGAACACATAAGATATAGCATGGCGCGTAATTTAAACAGAAGGGGCCATGTTATGATGAATATCTGCGTCAAACAAAATCACTTGCTCTGTACATTGTCGAGCCATACCGTACACTTATTCTATTTACGGAACTATAGATTTGCGCTCTTACACTTATTTGAATAGAAAATCTTATAAGTTTACTTTTCCCTTAATATGATAGGTACGACTGATGCACGGTAGAAAAGGTAGGGTTAGGTATAGTGCCTGCTTTTTCACCAAGACAAAACACAACTTGTTATTTAATTATGTTTTTCTTTTATATTTAAATATTTTAATGTCGGTCAAGCTATAAATGATGTAAATAGAGTAGAAAACAACCAATACTTACAACATTTTTGTCGTGAATAAACATATGGTTAAAGCTCCAAAAAATAACCTCTAAGCATACGTTTAAACGACGAAGTAAAGAAGTGTATATGCCATACATTTTCTAGACATTAGCTTTCGTGCCGTCGGATATGTCATTTACAATGGCCACCAGGAAGGCTAAGCAACGTCTCTAGAGAGGAATGAACGTTTACAAGTTGTGATTTCCATTGCCTTAAAGTGACCAGACGTGCTGTAAATGTGAGATAATGAATCTGATATGACAATCCCGCACACTTAAATAAGATATGTCAAGGCCTTAACGACCTATCCAAATTAACTGGCTGGTGTTTATCCTTCTTATTGTGGTGTGTCACCGTGAAATCGGCGTCTGATTATATGGAGATAATAACATTACAAGGTTGTGCATTTAAATGTTCTTGCTGTTGGGTATTTTCAAGCAGATGCTTATTTACACCATGTATGTATTCCCATGTCAGTATGAGAGGTCAAGGAGTAATTACCATAATTACAGGGAATTTATTTCATGATAAATCTTTTCGTCAGATGAATTTCATCCTACCACCAGAAACATCAGAGTTATGACCTTTACATCAGATTATAGTTGATGAAGGGACGTAGCAAACTTGCAAAACAACTATGAGTTAATATTACTTCTTCAGTAGCTTGTACTGAGTTCCCTTTGACTGGGTAAACTATCGACAGTAGATTTTATTCGAAAAGTTTACAATGTCACATATATAGGATCTGACACGAGTTGTCATTTAATACAAGATTTTATTAAACGAGTTCATGAGATTTGTTAGTAAGCGAGCCTTTGGCGAGCTTACTAACAACTTTCATGGACGAGTTTAATAAACTCTTGTATATAATGACAACGAGTGTCAGATCTTTTTTATCACATGCTTAAAACGGTGTTTTTATTACCAATTTAGTTCCACTTTCTGAACTCATTGTTTGACAGCCAAAGTACTCGGACTGGAATGTCATCGATTTGCCATATAAATAGTTCCAAATGAAAATGACAAAACAGCAAGCAGTTATCAAGTTTTAATTCTGATAAAGCGCTTAACAAGTCATAAATATAAAATTCTGTAGTAAAATATCCAACAACATGAATAACGAACAATTTTAACAAACAAAACACAATAAGTACACAATTTGATGACGTCACATAGAGAGTACATGCATTTACGCGGTTTAAGTGACCTACATCGGACTGTCAAGTTAAACTGTGTACACAGATTTTAAAGTTATTCGCTGTCGCTTTCTACGATGATATTATTGCAGCGTTTTCGTATCGTACATGAAGTTTCACAACATGCAGAATATTACGGCGAATCCTTACTCTGTACTACCTGGATGTTGATGTTAAAAAAGTTTCAAGAATGTTACCAGCGAACATGGAGTTCTAGTCGTCATGGAATGTGTACTGAGAAGCCTGTGCTGCGGAACTAGTATTTTTGTTTTTGGTAAATGACAGCTGATTAAACTGGCAAGCAAATGTCATTGATTGCATATTGCCTGTGTTTGTCAAGATGGAGATGTTTAAAATGTTCTCGTGTTGTTTGTCACTAATGTGGCTGTATTTGTTGACTGACTGGATATTTCTGTGATTAGTGATCTGCATTTTCTAGTTTGGCGGAACATTGTAATCAGAAAAGTTTTTGAACAAGATGCTTTCTGGCACTATGGTTCGTTAGCCATTGTCTCCCGAAAGTCCTGCAGCTTCATTATTTAAGTAAGTATTGAATGCCGTTTTTAAAAACCATTTTGTTTACATCATATATCTAGGTCGCGTGTGATTAGTCTAGCCAATTGAAATGTCTGATATGTTATCTTACACATGTGTATGATAAAAAATATTCGTAATGGGTATATTACACGGAAAACAAGGGCAAGCATGTGATTAATTGCTTTCTGAAATGTTTGAAAACAAAACATAAGTATAAAAAACAATCTTTCTTTTGAAGATTTTTATGTGCAAATTTCTGAAAAATTGTGCAAGCGTACTTGCTGTTTTGCGCTCATGTTGTTTCATCAGAGCCATTCAAA
This sequence comes from Mya arenaria, assembly GCF_026914265.1. Taxonomy (NCBI): domain Eukaryota; kingdom Metazoa; phylum Mollusca; class Bivalvia; order Myida; family Myidae; genus Mya; species Mya arenaria. The sequence goes on along the minus strand of NC_069122.1, from coordinate 58,602,374 downwards.
TTGAAATTATGACTGCCGTTAAGAACATTGCGCACTGAGAGATAAAATAATTATTTTGAAAACTATTGAAAAACTATTTAACCAGAGGAACAAACATCGTAATATTTGTTTTGACAAACATATAACAATATATCCATTTTTAATTCATTATTAACGCTTATATTTGAGAAAAGTTATAAACAATATACCATTAAATGCTCGTCCAAAAATTGTGGACTCATTGCTGATATTCCAAATAATACGTAATTTACAATTAGAAATTTAAATATGGTTATTAAATCATACAATCTTTTAAATAAACATTATGCTTTTTTATGTAGACGAGTTTCCAATCCCAAATCATGCGGAATTACTGCGAATGTTTTAATTTTTCTGAGAACACGTTCTCTCAAAGAAGCCGGGAGCAATTCACCCACGCTATGCATACGCGAACGTAATAGGTTTCTTAGATAATGTGATTTGGTATCGGGTCAAAATGGCCCAGTTACCAGAAAGGCTTTGAGCAGACGTTTAGTGAGCGCCAAACGATTGCGGATTCTGTGATACCTCGCAACCAAAGAATTATCTTGTAATTAATGTGTCTGCTTAATCTTAAACAGTCTGGTACCGTTACATAAATTAGGGATGAGCTATTCCCACTCCGATATCATTTTCACTGAATAATAGAAATACAATCATAGTTTAATATACCTTTGAGACTGATTTGGAAATTTAGCTTGTCTGTGTCATCATGACAATAGCAATTAGCTTAGAACATATGTTTACAAGGAAATCAACATATCACAGTAAAATGCTGTACGTTTTTGCTTACATATCAATTTTACAATTTCAATTTTAATGTATTGCATACATTTTATAAAAGAAGGACTTAAGTACTTAACAGGCTCACATTTTGATAACTGCAAAATCACGTTTTTGTTTTCTTTTTAAATAATATACTTCAACGCAAATACCAATTCTAGAATATGAAAAACAATTAACGTAACGTCGTATTTTCGGCTCTCCTGTTCTGCACAATGCTAATACCACCCCGCAGTCAGATCAAGATATATTCGGCGAACGTTTAAATATTCTGTTCAAAACAATAAGTCAATTCAATGATCTTGAATGGAATGTATTATCAACGTTATCAAAGACACTTACCTGGTTTCATCAAATTGAAAATATGCGTTTGCACGTAAGGTATCTTATCATTATATACATGAATAGAAATTTACATGTATAGTATGTGAACCTGTTCGTTATAATGCAGTCATGTTTAGAAAAAATGAATGCCATCATACTACATTATACAAATGACCAACTGCAAATGATAATCCTATGAATTACATATACACATAGATGCTAAGAATGCAATGATAAATCAAGTGTGTTACTTTTTGGTGTCATGACAACCATCTAATTCATAAAATCATGCTTATTCAATAGTATTTAGCCAAAGAAGTTAATTGAAATGAAAACATCAAAATGAACCCTTACATACACATAACAAACAGCTTTGCTTTGAAATAAAGTCAGCTGAAGACAAGGTACCAGAGAAGGATTTTCTAAAATAGATAATCAGTATTAACATTACATAAGCAATAGGTAAAAGTAGAAATTGTTTATACCTGACTAACAAATTATAGCAACATAATGAATATTTAACTAGATAAGTATAATTACGATTCATTGTTAAATGTAAGGTGGACCTTGTACACGTGAACATGATATTAAATTAAGATGCCATTGACTGCCCCAATGTTATAGTTATATGTCTTATTTGGTATTTAATGTAACCTTCTGAGAAAAGTGTGATGGATGATCGTATTTTTCTGGACAAAACTCCTGCTACTACAAAGCACTGTGGATAAAAGACAAGGTTATTGCAATATTTTCAAGGAACAGACAGAATAAAATATTCCTCACTCTGACCTTAAACCATTTCCATTTATAAAAAGAGCTTATATTCCTGGAAGGCCATATTCTCTGACTGGCAGCGGAAAGCTCAATTAAACTTTAAAAACAAGCACAGTAGTCATGTTTTTCCATGTTTCTTGGTTGTGCCATTAAACCGGGGTTCATGTTTAAACTTTTTGCTATTGAGCTTGTTTCGTACAAATACCACAAAAAGCCCATACACGCATCACAATAACATTATCAATTAATGATTATCACCTGGAATGGTCAGTAAAACATGAAATCACTAGAACACATGCACTTGGGTCTTAACTAGGTTATAGAGCCATGACCTTACGCGGTCCAAAATTTACAAGTATAAGTCTCAACAGAGCCACCATCAACCTGCAAACGAATGAATCAAGTCGGCGCAACATTGCAAACTCTTACGAAAGACAGGCATCACACATAGTTCGCCTAAGAACTTCAAGGTTAAAATATGTGAATAGTCACATAATGAATGCATTGCTGTACAAACCAGTAAGGACGACAGAATGGAAATGGAATAATATAAACAATAGAAGATACATGGTATTGAGTATTCTTCGAGATATCCAAATGAAAAGAACCGAAAACTTTAGCAACAGTCTGTTATATATGAGACGGCAACCTCTTGCTTAGGCTATTGTACTTAAGGCTTTATGGTCTTTATGATATCACTATACCCCCATGAAAACCATTTTCGGACGCAAAAGGTCACCTTGGTCGAAAATGTAAGGGAACATTAACTATGTTTAAGATTTATTATTATATTTAGAGTATAAGAATAACACCTACACTTGGATTAATGTTCCTATCACTTTTAATTTTGGCGTTCAAGCAGTAGACCACAATAATTTAACGTATATATAGGAGTACTTTTGACATATAGTTTAGATAGTTGTCAAACTAAAGACATCATATGAAAATCGTTCGTACATCAACATGCAAAGTTATTAAATATCTACCAAATATGCCGTACATTATGTTCTGTCCAGGCTTACGATCCCAACCCAGAGATAAGATTCCTTCGCCAGAATCAAATTGATAATGTAATGTTGATATGAAAATTAGTCATGTTCGCGGTCAGTTACACCAACGTTTGATTTTCAGCTGTAAAATAACTTAAATAATGTAAAGTGTTTATTATGGAATGTAAACTCCTTTTATAAGTTCTTCCTTACAATAGCTCAAACCTTTTCGCAATTGTTTTGTGAGAGAAAAATGAATATTATTAAAGCCTGATTTTCTGAAAAATAAACCAGATTTACATAATGACACAACAGAAACTGCAAAGTCCAGAGATTCGGTTCAAAGGCACATAAATCAAAGTCAAACAAATACAAAACAACTTCCAGACAGTGATGTTGATAACCTCTGACAGGACTGTGTATTGCCAGACAAAAGGAGATCCTAGTCGAATCGCGATCTTTGGCTTGCGATCCACTAATCGTTTTAACGATTCACTTGGTATATAGCAGTACATATTTTGAATGTTAATGAATGTCAAAAGAATAACAACACTTTTTTGTTTGTTTAGTCTGTTTAGGGTTAACAACATTTAAACTTTCTTCGTTTACACAATGCACACTGAATTAGCTACACTCAATCTTAGCTACTCAATCTGCTAAACTACATATTATGCAACACATGTTTTGCAGATAACTTTTTTGTCAGCCTTAACATCAAACCCGAAATATTTCCAGATTTTAGAAGAACAGAGTACTGGAGCATTTTTATATAGCGCCGGAGCTCATGTTTTTGTTGACGGTGATGCCATGTTGACATTGAATTTAAAATGAAAATAAACGATAGCTGTACATATGTTTCGTATTTTATTTTATTATTCTAGATCTTCTATTTATGATTTCTTTAATGTTCTTTGACTTTTTATTTCTTGTTTCAATGTTTTTATCGTTTGTAAAACATCATTTTCTCGTAAAACCTTGAAAAGAACCTTGAATCGCGATCTAGCGATCTCAGAATTAACGAGTATTTGTGTCGATTATTTGCTTTGACTCGTGATTACTAGGGTACTCGTGTAATCATTACAGCACTTTTAAACTATAGCAAGTATGTTACAAGACCAGCACGGACACACTTATTTATTGCTTTTAAATTGTCAAAGTGTAATTTTCTGTAAGATTCACAATTGTTTGCACGGTTTGGAATAAACTAAACCCTTATTCGATAGCGGATAAAAATTTATTCTAAAAATAAGTTATAAGGAAATGTCTAGGGACACCAGGACTAATGGCAAATAAACCATCACCTAACAAATTCTTTGTTTAATGTTGTTTGATTGCATTATTTACTCGATAGCATTGTTTGTTGAATCCGAAACAGTCGAATACTTAAAAAATGATGAGTGAATTATTTTCAAAGAACTAAGTTAACGTATTTATTACTTTATAATGTCCATTATGGGTTTTAATGAAACTCTACATTGGCAGGAATTTTACGCCTTCTGGCACCGGTAAGTTGAATGCGCACTGTACTTTTTATATCTGGACTAAAGACTGCCTCGGATCACAGAAAATATCATTTGCGTTTGCAAATTTGGTAATGCTCGACATCAATCATGTTTGTGAAGTTTAATTTATATGAAAGAATGCTGGAGGGGATTAAGGGTTGTCGCCTCCAGTATTGGAAAGAACGGTATTTAGTAGGTCAATTGGTTATTATGCGGATTTTAGACGTTTAATTGATGTATTTGAGCATTGTCCTAATATATAAAATTCAAACCTCACAGAAAATATTGTTAAAACCAATATTTTAGTTTGCAGGTATGATAAATTGCGAAGGAGAAGAAATACAATGTTTATTTCAACAATACATCAAAGTTAATGTGTATTTCCGCACTGAATTTCTAAACAGAAGGTCTTGATTCGTATACACGTGAATAAATCCACATAGATATAAATTACCAAAAAATGATATCAGCAAATTTTGGAATTTCCAATTATTCAGCTTTATTCCAAATATTCTGATGCCTCACATTTATATTCAAACATGCAAATCAGCCCAGACTCATAACATGCTCATATTCATATGCTGTATTATGAGGTGAATCCACATGCAACCAAATGCAAACAGGAGACATGTGCCGAGGGTTTGCTCATGCAAACTGGTTTCAGTACACTTGATTCTATAACCAAACAGCCTGTTTTTGTTGGATCCTTAGGCTCTTAATCTACATCAGCTGCTTTCATCCATTCATTTCTACAGAGATATTGCCCTTAGTTACTTTTTCTTGTCCGAAGCATACTTTCAAAACTACTGATATGATTGAAATAAAACTTGGTATATAGATGAAGGGCATTGAGAGGAAGTAGATTGCATACGCATCATAATCATATCATGTATATTAAGGTATAACACCCCTAATGAAAACCTCCATTTGTAACTTTTTTTAAATGTCAATGCTTAAGATTATGTTGTAAAGCACAGGACTATAAATCATTTGATGGTTTCATGGTAGCGGTTCGAATCGATCCAGAAGCATTTTTTTTCTTTCCTTTCTTCAGTTACTAACAATTTTACAGAAGTCAGTTTTGTGTTTTCATTAAATATTATATAAATACATATTTTAGTTCCTCAATTTGAATGCTTTAGCCTATGTTGTTAAACATAGGACCACACACTTGGTATATAGATATATGGCAATGCGAGGAAGTGCAGTGCTTAAGTACAATATTCTTATCATGTATATTAAGGAAGCAGACCCTCTAAAAAAAAACAAATTATTTTCAAGGGTGAATATGTTAGATCAATATTGTATACAAATTGTCCACAAATAAATATTACGCTTAATTCGGCAATCAAACTACTCACCGACTCACAAAGATATGCAAGGTCAGAGCAAACACCAGGGATTAAACTTTAGCCCAAATATGAAATGTTTAAAGCTCTGGAAAACTGTACCCACCACACAAGGGTATTTCAAATTCGGTATATTTTTTTTGTACTTTGACCTTCAAATGGCCTTAACCTTGAAGTATTCAATGCAGAAAGTTAATTTAAGGAATAGAAGGTTCATGAGCAATATGCATTGAAATATTCTTCCCTTTCAATAAACATTTTCGCAATATTGTGATAAAAAACTTATGTAGCATTGTATATACCTGTGTTTGTTTGTGCTGTGATTGTATTTGAATATCGAAATATAATATGGAAAGAAAGGTATACCTGTTCATGGAAGAGAGCCATATACTTCGCGTCTAATCTTATCCAGCGCTTTGGGTGAATAAAATGGAGAAAGTCTTATTCGAATGAAAGGGATGAAGATATGTTCCTTGTGCACAATAGGTGTGCTTTATTTATTTGTTTTAACTTATTAAAGTGACTTAAAATGTTTGAAAAGTGGTATGCTTGTGTTATTCTTTATCAAAATGGTACTTGAAACATTTTTAAAAATATTTTATTAATATTATATTATTATGTTCAAAAATAATCTGAATATATGAAATGATTTTGTTTTGTGGCGTGAAATATTTCTCTACAAATCTAGTTATGTGATCAAAACACAGTTAAAGGGTTGATATCGAAATATGAAATATAAATGATCCCGTTAAATTTTGAGCTTATTTTAAACCTTATGTCAGCTTGTATAGGGCGACAGCCCGTCTGAATTATCCTACAAAACATGAATGGTAAAACCTTTGCATTATCACTTTTTGCCAACAGAACTATTCTGTAAGCATCTTTTCTGAGATCTGAGGCAGACTACTAGCACTTATTTCATATATTAATATGCCGACCATTTTCATTTGGAGAAAATGCCCTTCAACGTTTTCAAACTGATGGCTAGATAAAAGATACTCACATTACGTATTTAACCATGCGTTATATATATTAATCTATTAACAATAAATATCAACAGTTTCAACAGGTAAAGTGTACGATATCATTTCCGATAAAAGAGAACAAAAATATGTATTGAATTTTTAAATTGCATTTACTAAGCAAATGATTATAGCCTATATAACGTTTACATTTGTCTACATGACATCAGAAATATAAGTCTCCGTGGCCTAGTGGTTAAGGCGTCCGTTTACGGATCGGGAGGTCGAAGGTTTGAGTCTCACACGGGGCTTGTTCTGACATGGCCGGTTGCCGACCCAGCAGCTAGTTTAATCGAGGGGTACAGATTGCCTTCCTGCCAGGCGCCTGGCATATGGGATAGGAATCGGGGTAAAGATGTTCACGAATGTAGGTGTCTCATTAGTCCAACGGGCTGGACCTTAACTAAGAGGGGTGACACTATATTAAACAAACACTTTACTTTACTTTTATAGGTTGCACTGTCTTGGTAGAGGACGTTGATTGTATAATATACTGTAATGCTATTATCTATAAGTCTCTTTGGTTTATAACAAGACTCAAACCCAATACAACGCATAGGGAAAAGCAGTTTCGTCCTCTAGTGAGCATTTTGGACGAACCATATTGTCTGTACGAATTATGTATATGATAGTTAGGTTTAATCATTTTTAAAATAAGTGCATCTGTTCCTCACACAATTAAACAAAATGAAATAAAACAATTTTTAAGTTTTCACTATTTCCATAGTGGGAAAGTAGCCCGCTGGCTGGTGGTCATATTGCAGTTCTTCACTGTACACATAACATGGTTAATGCAACGGAATTATGATAGTCATTTTTGATAAAGGTATTACACGCACGCACGCACGCAAGCACGCAAGCACACACACACACACACACACAATAATATATTTTAACAGGAGAATAGAATACACTATTGTACATATTACATACACATGTACTGATACAATAAGCAACGCATTACACTGACGCATATACAATTTTGGACAATCTTGGTTAAAATTACCAATAATTACAGCATTCTTTGTTTGTAAATCTAAGTTTATTTAAAACATGTTTTTTGGTGTCGGTATAACCTCTTCAAGTCACTAATGCCATTTTTACGACACCGGGTAGCACAAATCAAGTTCATGTTTTCATGACAGGAAGTGTTCTGTTCCTTTTAATGTGACAGTCATTGATATCCAACATCATCATTTCCATGATATGTGCTGGATGATATAGTTTGAAATAAAATGTGTTGGTTTTATGCTTGCGTTTGGGTTTGACAGCACGCTCAATTTACTTCGTTAGTTTCTAATCAATGGGCGTCGGCATTGGGGTATCGGAAGTGTGGTACCCTGGTTAGAAATACCTTGCGACTTTAACGTATGCCAGTGTATATCACTACAACCCAATATCGGTGGTGAGTGGATTTAATCCCACGAGGGACGAGTGGGGCAACTTTTTCATCCACGTCAGGTGAGCGGCCAAGATTTCGATTGTTAAAGTAACATTTCAAACATTTATTTTTATCAGGACTTCAGGCGGAGTAGAAATGCGTTTGCAGGCACTACAGTAGAACAAATATTTGAAACAATTTCTGCAGTAGCCAGCTGGACGGAAAATATCCCTGAGCTTATGACGCTCACAAGGCTCAACGTTCCAAACCCTTGCATAACACAATTGGCATTCCCAGTTGAAGCATTTTTCGGAATAATTGTACGACAAACCAGCTAATCCAATAACACCATGATTTTGATTTGCCATTTCTCGCATGTATGTTGTAGCGTGTAAATGGTAATTTAGTTAGTGAATAGTACAGTCACCGCTGTATGTTTAAATAGTTTGAAGTGCTCAAAAAAGCGTATACATTATTTCTTGAACCTGCATTCGTCAACTTCAGAAACTAATGTTAAAAATTTGAGCTTACTAGCGTATTGCGGCTGTCTACAGCATAACTGTGTGAATCAGAACGGGTAGTGTTTGATTAACACAGTTCACCTTACCATGAAAATTAAATAAACAGAAAGCAAAAATACAAATAATTGTTTATGATTTATTAATAACATATTTTTCAACAATAGCTGAGCTACAAATGTGGCATTCGCTGCTGGTAATGGAACATGCCTGACAAGATAAATGTCCACAGGGTATAAACACAATACACTTTTTGTTTGTTACACAACTAGTACAAATGTTTTTTTCGTCGATCTGTCGTTGCAACTCTGCTTCCATGCAAAGAAGATTGCGCAAAAGGGATGTTAGTGGATTTGTTTTACGCAAGATCTTGGATACCGATCGGATTTCGGATAAAATATCAATTTCTTTCTCCCTGCAACAACGTTCTGATATTTTGTTTAACTCAATTTTGTAGTTTTTGAAGTCACGTTTAATTTCTCTGGCTAGTGGTAAAACTTCTCTATTTCTTTTGTCTTGCTCGCTCATCTTGCTAGAAGGTTTTTCTGAAGAAGCTATCTTATGAATTTTACACTTTTACGAATTAATGGCAAAAGTTTTCTCAAGACGCCAGATATGTGTTTGCTGTTATTTACTACGATCGTCTTCATGTACAGCACCTGAGTTTCACTGTGTTCCATACGATCTGCCAAATTGCCAAGTAAGCTTAAAGTTGTGTCTGACATGTTTGATATCAACTGAATGCATGGATTAAACAATTGATGAATGAAACTCGAGTAATAAGAGCTTGAAATTAAAATGCAATGAAAACACTGATTCGTTTTACTTTGAACAATGACCATCATAAACTTATTTCACTGGATAACCACTTGTGCATTTTAAAAGAGAGTATGATATAAAGCTCATATTCTTCATTATGGGTATTATTTATTTATTATCATGTATTCCTTACAAAACTTTGCAGTTACGCTTAGTCGAATGGACAATTGCCTAAAATGGAACTCCAATGCAAAAAATATTAGTACAGGTGGGGTTCGAACCCACGCGGACGTTCGTCCATTGGAACTTAAGTCCAACGCCTTAACCACTCGGCCACCGTACTTGGTGCATATGAGCTGGGAAGTGAAGATTATAAGAGCTTGAAATTATAATGCAAAGGAAACATGAGTTTGTACTTATGTTTGAAGATTTTGAAAACATGAGATGAAATTTAAAAATTGCTTTTTCGTAAAGTTTGAAGCATTTAAAAAGACGAAAGTCTTCATGATGCTTAAATTTTGTTTCACTCAATCGTTGCATAACTATTGACAATTTCTCATATACAACTAATGCTTCTAATTTCAGTTTCAATTTTATTCAAAATGTAAGCACATAACAAAGTACAAACATGCAAAGCATTGCAAACATATCAATATACATAATTCTAGCACACCGGATAGGCATTTCCGGTGAATTCAGCCGTGCTGGAAAACTCCATCTGGCATCCCCCCATGCCAGAAGAGTCACGCGCTGTGACGTAATACTTTCAAATTCATTTATAATACACTTTATGGTATCATAATTATGAGATTTAAATAAATGAGTTCCATTAACATTAACTTTACAAAAATGAACTTTAAAAAACAAAACAAAATAACCCTATAAAGACGTAATTTCGGAGGAACTTATTGACGTCTGCAGTGAATAAAAATTACTGCGCGTCATGACGTCAGTAAACATCATCGCACGCGCTTTTTGGTGATGTCTACAAAAATGCGCTTTTTTATGTACTTTCTTCACTAAAAATGTAATTTAATGTATGTTAGAAAAAATATCTATCATGTGTGTCCGTTCCGGATAGAAAAATCAGACCCTCGGGCACGCTGCGTAGCCGGTAACTCAACAAGCCTCGTTTTCTGGCAACGCAGGTGCCCTCGGGTCGGATTTTTCTATCCGGAACGGGAACACATGACAGATATTATTATTATACACATTTGTTTTCATTAAATCAAACACAAGCAGAAGTTTACAATTGTTATAATATCAAACATTCAATGTGAAAAGTATTTTTGTTATGTTATGTGTTCACTCTTTGTTTTTCATCCAGACTTGTGACTGGCATTGGTCAGGTTACCCACCGCATCAGCGAGATCGGAAAATGGTAACTCTGAGCCAGAAACCTATTTTCCTAGTGTCATACACTACGCAAAATCAGCACCCATTACAGGTCTCCCAGGCGACCTTCTACAATTTGTTACACCTATAATGTAGAGTGTTGGGCTACTCGGTTGTAACAAACGGGGTATTGCTGACTCGTTGTAGGCATAACGCCGAACTAGTGATCTCAGATACAAGAGACCTGTACTGGGGCAAGAATCGAGTGCCTCAGCCGCATTGTCCGATCAAAGAAGGGATTTCTGCGATCAACTTTAAGTACCCTCAACCATAAGTTAGGCTTGAAATCTCTGTAGACTTATTTCATTTTTGAGCTAAGAGAAGGCTACAGAGTTCACTTTTAAACACACCTCTTAAGCACATAGAGGCATATTTGCTCGCTTTACTTGGAGGTAGAAAATTCTTACTATGATCTGAGAAAGCATTTCCATTTTGTATCGCGCCTTATGAGCAAAGCAGCGATTGAATTTTGAATTTTGATAAAAAACTGAGGCAACGCTAAAGGCAACTACTCGACAGGGCACACTTAGGAATAAGCATCCGATTGCTTATGTTTTCCCCTCTCTTTGTAAAGACTGTGTGGAGTGTCGGACCACAGTGATACATCGAGATTGCCACTCCCTTTTTTTCATTGCCTGTAGCGCGACATAATGACCATGAGTGGTTCCTGGTATTGGCCCTCTACATCACCTTACACCAATACTAAGCTGGTGTAACGACACCTCCATACTCATGGTAGCCTCTAAAATTTTACTTTTGCCAAAATGATTTTGCGAAGTTGACAAAATCATTGCAATGCATCCAAGACCGTAGCATATTGAGCAATGAGAACAAATCTCGTCGAAGCTATACTTCTTTGCTCATGCTACCAGACGCAAATAACAAATCACTTGCCAAAATCGCGTTTGAATTGTATATGATCTAATGGCTATCACAGATAATGATCGTATTCGTCAGGCGATGTCATAGTGATCGACAACATGAGTTGGCCAGACTCAAGAGCGAAAAACTATGAGGTATCGCGACATACTGTTCTAATGTTCAAACCAGAAGGTCAAAAAACCTCTCAGATATTTTCTCTGTATCTCTGATGCACCAAGTTCATAGTGCGAGGAGAAATCTGAGAAGTTCAAACCCACTTTTGGCTACCAGCAGACTAACAGTACTTCTGAGCTAAGAGCTTGCTACTGGAATGACAAATATTGAAAAATGTGGAGCTTATATACCCGATGGCCAAAATTAATGCGCATCGCATTATAATTGTGCTTAAATTTTTAGGACTATTTTTTAACCCCTTTTATTTATACGCTCATATGAAGTAGTTCCAGAATTATCACTTGATTCCGCATTATTTTTGTACAAATGGCTCAAGATTTTGAAATCTGTGAATTAAGTAGTTTTTCTATGAAGATTAAGTGAAATCAGTTTCAGCAAAATTGCATTTTTTTCAAGTTTCATGGACTTGGTGCCGCATTTTTTTTGTACATATGGCTTGTGATTTTGAAATCTGTGAGGGATGCTGCAAATGTTGATTTGTTGAATTAGAACATTATGAAGATTTTATTTTTTTCATGAAATCTTGTGTGAACGCCAGTTTTAATTAGATATCATTTTTTCATGTTTCATGGACTTGGTGCCGCATCACTTTTGTACAATTAATTAAAATATTGAAATTTGTTATATTTTGAGAGATTTGCATGAGCCTAACTTTTTTGAATAATTTTTGCCTATATTTTTTTTATGAAATCTTGAGATCCCTCGTTAACTTCTAGATTTTCAACATTATGAAGTTATGATATTTTTTTCATGAGAACTGGTGTGAACGCTAGTTCAGAGTACACATGTTCAGGCCTATAATGTTTTTATGAAATCTTGAGATCCCTCGGTAGCTTCTAGATTTTGAACATTATGAAGAATTATTTTTTTTCATGAAATCTTGTGTGAAATAAAGCCTATAGTTCCTTTTTTGAAATCTTGCGATCCCTTATCAACTTCTCGAATTACAAAATTTTCGATGAATATTTTTGTTCAGAGCATGAAATTACAATTTAGAGTTGCATATTTTTGTACATATGGCTTATGATCGTCAGATTTAACATGTTTGAAAAAAAAATGATTTTTCTGAATCTTTTCATACAATCTCAAGTTTGATTCTTTAAATTTCAACACAGCAGAATTTGTGAATTAGCTGTTCATGTTTATGCATTATTTTTGTACATCTGAGTATTTTTTTGGAAAAATGAAAAATGCTGCTGACAAAATGTTGTTGAAATGTTGAATGTTCGTGTGATATGTATTGCGAGCCATTTTTTTTTGAAGTATAACGTCAGTTGCTGTTATCTTCAAACATTAAAAGGGAAACCTAATTTTCATCGTAACCATATTATGTGGTCCTAACCTAGTTTTATTTGTAAAAATAAAGGCAACGCCAAAGGCAGTTACTCAACAAGGCACAGATTGCCAATGTTTCCCCTCTCATTGTAAAGACTGTGTGGACTGTCGGACCACAGCGATACAAAGAGGTTGTCACTCCCTATCTTTCATTGCCTGTAGCGTGACATGGTGAACATAAGCGGTTGCGAGTATTGGCTTTTGTACACCGCCTTACACCAATACTAAGTTGGTCTAACGACACCTCCATACTCATGCTAGCGTTTAAATTACTTTTGCCAAATAATTTTGCTGAACGAAAACATTGCCATATATCAATGGTCGGTCGTTCAAGAGGAATGTTTGTGATGAATGAAGTTTTGCACTTCGAAACCAAACTAAGAATGCAATGAACCTAGTAGATGTCACTGGTATTTCACTACGCATCTACATTCTAACACTTTTGACTAACTTTTTTTTTTTAAAAATGTACTTGATCTTGCAATATTGATTTCAATTTTCATTCAAGCATTGACAAAACAACAGTCTTGCATCTTATACCGCCGCATAAAGAATAGTGAGAAACGAATCTCGTCGACCCATGCTGGCACGTGCAAACAAATCATTTTGTCAACAGCATTTCGCAAAGATGAAACATTTTAGAATGCAGTGCAAATTTTGCTCGTTACCAAGCCGGGCGAACAAACTCCGTCGAAAATCAAACTTCTCGGCTCGTTTTGTAACATGTGCACAATATCAAAATCTTTACCATTTACCAAGTTATGCTCACACCAATATCGTAATCAATATGACAAGACCAAAGCTTAATAAATTTATGAATTACAAGCAGCATTACTGCTAAAATTTTGTTCAATCACAAATGTTCCTCGGTTTCAACCATGACCAATTCTGGCTGTTTCTCATAAAAAATATGGTGAAAAACCGTTTGACTGTGGTTTTAGTGAAAAAAATCAAAGACCAAAATATAACCAATTTTATGAAAAAAATGGTTTAACTTTTGTGAACAATACTTTGGATGGCCAAAAATACAAACAACAGTACTCACAATAGCAAATAACACCCGCGCTACTGGGGTAAGCAAGACAGCACAAACATAAAAGCAAACAGATAAATCAGTATTTCTCAATTTAAATTTCATTTTTTGAAATTATTTACTGTATGTTAAAATTTCAATGTTCGTGTTAGACTCGAAATATAAATTTTGGAGAATTACTGATAAAACAAAAAGCAACGGCACAAAGCACATATAATACAATCAGTAATTTAAAAAGAACAAGTGTGGATAGGTTACTTTTTTCAAATAAACAATGATATTTCAAATACATCGACGAATTCTGTCTGCTGTCTTCTGTCGGATCCCCTGTGTATGGCATCTCATCTGAAAAAAAATAAAATGGAATAGTGTAAAAAACGAAACATTCTTACATACAATAGTAAATAAATCTGTTTACTCTGGTAACTTTTGGTATCATTAATAACAATGGATTTTTACAAAAATGATAAATGCTTAATTTCGGAACAGATTAAGTATTCTCTCAGTTTTGATTTACAAATGACAGAGCAGTACACTAAAAAAGTGCTTAAAATCATGATTTGTTTAACAACTTTTCAAAATTTTCAAAATTTTTGACTTTGGATTTACACCATAGCGCATTCGCGTTTTAGCTATATATCTACCAAATCGCATTTGCGTTTAAGCGATGTAGTTTTTTCATACTGAGTACCCCCCTTATAAAACTTTTTTTACATTGATTTTATAACGATTTAGTTGATCACAAAATTAAGCACCTCAAGGTGACGATGTACAAATATTTTAGGGTGACGAGCTTTTCGGATAGCTCGCCCAGCCAAACTCAAAATTCGAAGGTTAGTCTATAAAATATTGAGTTTGGCTGGGCGAGTTGTCCAAAAAGTTCGTCACCCTAAAATATTTGTACATCGTCACCTGGTAGGCTTAATTTTGTAAGTCGATTTGTCATTCATCATTTGATTTGACAAATAAAAGAGTAAAATGTATGATAAATGCTTAGCATCTTCAAATAATTTGACATTCACCTTTTGGTTTGACAAATAATAAGAGTGAAATTTATGATAAACTGCTTAGCATCTGTAAATAATTTGACATTCATCTTTTGGTTTGACAAATAATAGAGTGAAATATCATTCATTTGTGATGGTTCACTAGAAGAATTTGCATTGTTTGATTATTTCTTAATTTTATGAACAAATGGTGTCATAGGGTTTGACAAAAAAATAGATTGAAATACCATTCATTTGTGATATTTTACACCTGTGAAATGCAGATCTGAATATTAATGCTAAGTGTCATGAATTGATTTGATATTCATCATTTAGTTTGACAAATAATAGAGTGAGATATCATTCATTTGTGATGGTTCACTAGAAGATTTTGCATTGTTTGATTATTTCTTAATTTCATGAACAAATAGTGTCATATGGTTTGACAAAAAATAGATTGAAATACCATTCATTTGTGATATTTTACACCTGTTTAATGCAGATCTAAATATTAAGAGAATGCATTATTTTTGTGCATACGCTTATTCGCCATTTTCACTATAAATGCCACGCAGGCGACAGCCCTTCGTTATATACAATTTCCCTGTTGGGTTGTATGTATATCTTTAAATTATTGTGTTTTCCAGGTAACTAAATGATGTGTTCAGATTAAAAACGGTATATGACATGCCTATGATTGGTAAGTATTCCACATAATCCAAAGTTGTTGTTATAAAATGGTGCAATTTCATTGTTATGCTGTTGCACTAAAAAAAACTCTTCTTTCCAAGTTAAATTAAAATAGAAAAAATAAGACACATCAGAAAAAGGTTGACTTTGTCAATTAGTGATTACTTCATAGTTTCAAATACCTTTTTATTTTATCAAATTATGAGCAACATTGACTGAAAGGCATTAGTTTATGTTTATACATGTCCTTGTTATACATTTTGCATTTTTACCCATGTTCTAATAATGCACTGACATATTTAAAAAGAAAGCTCAAAAACTTTAATAAATTCTTTGAAATAAGTCATCATTGTTGCAATAGTGAAATGAAATGGTTTCACTAGATTATCTATGAAAATAAACAAACATTGCTTTTGTCTTTTCAGGTGCTTAAAGATGGTAAAATCTGTGGAGTGTGCAACGGGTCTGATTTTACTACATGGTGATATTGTTACAGAGACATGCTATTTTCATGTTAAAATGGCTTGACCACATGTTTTTATTCGTCAACTATTTTTCGTTTTCAGTTTGTTATTTTTCCAAAATATCTGAATAAATGTGTCCGCAACGCTGTAGTGTCCGCAACGCCAACTTGATTTAATAATTTCACAGAACTAATCAATTGTATGGTGCTTTAGAATAAAACTATTTCAGCTGCAATAATGGACAAAAAACGTTAACAAGTACAGAACGCTCTAGAAAACGTAGAGATAAGTTGAAATTAAACAAAAAGGCCTATGAAAGTGAAAAAGAAAAGGACAGATTAAGAAAGAATTTGGCACGTTCCAAACTTAAAGAACGCATAAAAAACAATGAAAAACTTCAGGAAGATGTCAGAGCTAAAAAAAGAGAGGAAGTCAGAAAAACAGGACCAAAAAGAGACAAAAACAGAAGAGTGACCAAAAAAGGATAATGGTCAAAACATTAGCTGCTTCTATGAAAGCAACACAGGAACAAAAGAAAAAAGGTGCAGTGCTCAGAACACCGAAATGGCGCTTAAGAGTAAAACTGAATGATACACTGTCAGAATCAAACATTCCAGAAGATGACAATCAGGTTGTGGAGCTTAACAGAGAAAATAATGAGGATAACTATCACACACAAGTAACAAACAAAGCAGGTAGTAAAGACAAGAGTACCACAGCAGAAAGTAGTGAGTACATGTCACCTTACCCTTCAAGATGGTTAGAATTCCGTGCCATTAAACGCGTGAAGGACAACATGCCTTCCACATCCGCAAAGAGAGTTAGGCTTATTGAAAGACTGGCGTCATCACCATCCACATCTAAACAGCTAAAAGAACGAGGTGTGACAGCCACACCAGAAATGAGGGAAATGGCAACAATTGGGGAACATTTTATCCAGTCTGTAACAGCTATGAAAGAGATGAACAATGAACAAACTACAAATGAAGAAACCAATGAGTCTAAAAGAGCTGAGATAAAAGAAAAGAAACTTGCAAAAAAAACTCTAAAACATATTCTTGATGAAAGTACAGAGGACAATGTTGAAAAGGAAATTTGAAATTCGCACACGCCTCTGGACAAAGCGAAAAGAATCTAACTGCTGGTGAAAGAATAGAGCACGAACAATTCGAAAAGGGCATGTGTCAGCCGACACAAAATCAATGATTAAAGACTTCTATCTGTCTGGTGAGGTTAGCAGATGTTTACCAAGTAAGAATGATATTTCAAAGAAAGACAATCAGCCAAAGTTTTTGATGACCATGACGATAAATGATGCCCACCAACTGTTCAAAACAAAGTTTCCAAATAGGAAGGCTGGCCTTAAAACTTTTTACAAGCTTAAACCTAAAAATGTACGTAAAGTCAGTGAAACGAATAGAAAATGTTGCCTTTGTCAATTTTGTTGCAATGCCGCTTTAGTTGCAGAAGGTATTAACAACTTTTTAAGTGGAAAAGAAGGGGCAGGATTCAAGAAAATAAGCCAATCTGAAATGGCCAACATGATGATGTGTGGTGATAGTGATTCCCATAATGGAAAATGTACGAGAGGAGAATGTGAAAAATGTGGTTATAAACTGATCAGAGCGCACTTTGATATATATGAAACAAAGTATGGTAGTGATGAAATCAAATACCACAAGTGGGAGACGATTAATGTGGAGGGAAAAGATGGAAAAATGAAGCGATGTGTATCTTGTGTTGCTAAGGCGTGTACGTTCAGTGAGTTCCTTGTAAAAGTGGAGGAAACACTGAGACCCTTACCAAGTCATTTATTCAGAGCAAAGTGGCAACTTAAAGAACTGGAAACGTGCAAAAAGGTTATTGATGAAACTGAGGCAGTCGTTATAATGGATTATGCAGAGAACTACAGTTGCCGTTTTCAAAATGAGGTACAAAGTGCGTTTTGGGATACGAACCAAGTGAGCATTCACCCGATGATGGCTTACTATAAAATTAGCAACGGAGAAGACTTGATTCTAAGGAGGCATCTCTGTTATAGGTGTATCAAATGACCAAAGGCATGATTCTCATGGAGTAAATGTTTTCAGAGAAAAGCTTTACTCAAAGATTGCAAAAAATAATGGGCAGATAAAGACAGTGCATGAATGTACTGATGGTGCTGCCTGTCAGTACAAGGGCAAAGTAAGCTTTGCCGATATCAGTGATGAAAATCGGTTCTTGTTGCAAAGAAACTTTTTTGAGACGTCATATGGTAAAAATGTATGCGATGGTCTCGGCACCACTGTGAAAAACTGCTGCCACCGAGCTGTCATATCGGGCAAATGCGTCATTGGCAACGCAATGGATTTGTACACCTACTGTACAGACAAACAGTTGACAAACCTGAAAACAAACGAGAATTGTGTATATAGAAGTGAAAGATGTAGTTCGAGAGAGGCCAAACGCAAATGCCACTACAGTTGTAGTCACCAGAAAATTTCATTGTGACAGAAGTACTGGGAAGTCTCTTCAAATACAGACCAGAAACCTGGGTTGCTTCTGTAACGGCTGCCGAGCTGATGGTCCATGTGAGTCTACCGACTATGTTGAGCCATGGCAAGAGCAAAGCATAAAACTGATATGTATCCTTTTGCATACAACTTTTCATTTAATCCTAACATTCTATTTACTCTTAATCATAGATAGGCCCCCTTAAACAAAAACATAAAAAATAAATGTAATCATCCTGAACAAAACGCAGCAACAGGCACTGAAGCAACAAAAAACATGTCATAGACAAAACGATTAATGACGACGACACCAATGAGCAGCAAGGTACACAGATTCAGGTCAAGAAAAAAAAGCTTGCAAAGAAGTGTAAGTGTCTAACATGTAGCATATATCGCATGTAGATAACTACAAGCTATCTTCCACATTAACTTACGCAATATATAACTGCACTTGCTAGTTTCCACTATTCTTTGCTTCTGCATGTAGTAATATAAGTATCTATCATGCGTTTCCGGTACGGATAGAAAAATCCGACTCGAGGGCACGTGCGTAAGCCGGTAACGAGGCTTGCCGAGTTACCGGCACGCAGCGTGCCCGAAGGTTGGATTTTTCGATCAGGAACGGAAAGACATGATTTGATATTTTTTCAAGCATATTTAAATCTATTAATTTGTGGAAAAAATGACGTAGAAACAAACTTTTGTACAATTACACCAAAAAGCGCGTGCGACGTTGTTTATTGACGTCATAGAACGCAGTAATTTTGAATAACTAAAAATAGTGTTTTTTACGACTATTTATTTTCAATTTTAATTAAAAGTCTTAAACATCTATATATTTGATTGCGCTTTATTGATATGGCATAATACATTTTTCATAAACCATTCAATAAATGAAATAAGAAGTGGCGCGTTGTTGCGCGTGACACATCTCACATGGGGTATGTAAGATGGGTTTTTCCAGCACTGGTCACATGACCGGAAACACACGTCCAGTATGCAAGAAATAGTATTCCTTGTCTATGGATTTGAACCAAACTAGTAGCTTGCTTTGTCATATTGTATTGTTGTCATATATAGCTAAAGAAGCTGGTGCCAGTGCGCATGCAACTAATGCCAGTATAGCCTCTAGATCTGGTGGTGGTGATGTTTTACAGTCTGATTTGGGGTATCTACTTAGGAGTATTATAATTGTTCCAAATAACCTTTAACTTAATTCCCAAATATCTGCATATTCTATCATTGAAGAATAACAATATTAACTGAAGCTAGATATCTACTAACAACAACGCCGAGAGTATCAGAGCTAGTACTGGGTGTTTTAAACAGGCAAACTATTCTAAACCTTGACATTAACCAACTCCCAATCAAGTTATGTTTGTTAGTAGACATGCACATAATATATTTGTTAGTGTACACTCACATATATATATGTATATTTGTTTAAAGATTCTTGATACTTCAATATATCATTCATTTTGTTAATTCATATAAAACTTAATTTAATAAATGCAATATACTGTTAATTAATTACAGTGCAGGACAATTTGAAAAAAAACAGTATGTGTCTGTGAAAATTGGGTCATCGCCTGCTGTTCAGAAAGCTTATATAGGACAGGTATGTTTCAAGTAGTTGTTCTTGCTTTAACACATATATTGTAGTTAATGGCTTATCAGTTTGAAAACAGCAATATTTATTTCAAATTGTAATGGAGTTTGTTTTATCTGGGGGGTTTTCTTGAAGATCCTGGAAGTTGATGAGAACAGCGAGGAGGTTAGAATATCATTCATGACTTCAAAGGGTCAACTGTACATGTGGCCAGAAAAGGCAGATGAATCCTGGGAGAAAATTCGGAGCATTGAACGTGTCGTGCCTGATCCGACCATCTTGTGATCTAAGAGCACAAACAGACGATATTACTTTGTGTTTGATAAATAACTACTTCTTGCACAATGAATTGTTGTGTGTTAATCAGAACACCAATACATATCATTCACTGTTTATAATTACTTACTAATGTAACTGAATTATTATTGTAACTTTAAGCAGTTCATATGCATTGTATTGTTGATTTAGTTTAGTTTAAACAATTGTTCATGTTTATATTTCATGTGAAAATTTTCAGCAGTTGATCAACTTATTTAAGTGTTTGCTGCTGTCCTGCATTGTTGTTTATGAAAAAAACTGTAGTGTCCGCAACGTTATGTGTTTTGTTCTTTATAAGAATTTCTTTGTAAAGATAGCCAAGTTCTTTGTTGAAATGTTACATTTCAAGTTTATATTGCTATATTAAAATACAGTCTAGTAATTTACTGCAATATGCAAAATTTACTTATCATATATTCGATGAAGTAACCATGAACTGACTTATGGTATCATTTTTATCATTATTATTGACATTCACACTAAAATGTTCTTAAAACAATCTTTAGTCAGTTAGAATATGATTTTTATGTTTAACAGTGGACAACTGTATTGTTATATAGGAGACAAATTTATAGTAGACTTAACATACACAAAGAAAATTGTAGTGTCTGCAACAATATTGTGTACTGCTGAAAAATGTGTGACAATTTATAAATTCATGGTTATGTGCAAACATTTTTTATATATTGTCCTTTATATAGTTGACAATTGATACCGTTAAGACAGTTTCATTTTCCTATAAAATATTTTTTCTAGATCCTTCTGAATAAGTGTTTATAGTTTTAGTTATTTTGAGCAACATGTTAATCGCAGTGTAATTCAGTGATAATCTATATACAGTACTGTATTTTTGGGTTGAACTTCTGTATGATGATAAGTTTCAATAAATACAACCAAAACAAGAAATGTTTAAGGTATTTTTAAAGAAAAAAACAAATGTAACAACATATAAATGTAGTGTCCGCAACGGTCATACCTGCTGTTATATGATCAGCCATAACTTTTGAATGACTTGAGTCACAAACATAGAACTTCAGAAAATTATGCTCAGATAATATGTCAATCTGTTCATAGTAAATATTAAATAGTAGAAAAAAAATCATTTTTCATAACGAAGTGCAACATCCCCGTGACATTTATAGTGAAAATGGCGATTATATCTGTAATGCATATTCAATGTCATTAAAAAACTTGTAAACCCACAGCAATTTATGATCAGCAAAATGGAGAGAATTAACAGCAAAATTAAAAGAATTGCCATTCTTGAGACTTGGCTTGCTCTGCTTAAAACAGAGTTACAGACACAACTCCAATGACATGACAATGAACTATGGTTCAAAAACAGCATCACCTTTACAATTCGAGGTTGAAGACTGGGGTGACTGTGTAAGGACTTCAGAAATCATCAGCGAGGAGGACTGGGAATCTGAAGCCAACAGACAGCCCTTCACTCTTGGTGGGACATACTGCAAAACGAGAAAATCGACAAACTGGGAAAACAGATGCCCTGTTTGTTTTTCAAAAAACTGTGGATATAAAGTGAACAGATGTTTATTCAGAGAAGCCGCAACTCAGTAATTATTCTAAATCATTGTTGTACCATATAATACTGGATGAACAAGTTCAAAAATAAATAAGCATTTTGTATTTTACCCTGTATTGTTTTACTTCAATGTCCCGAAACCATTTTAACAAACAACCTCCACTAAGGTCAGACCAGCCATACAGAGCTGAAAAACAAAACATTTCTGTTGTAAGTATCATATTTTTACAAGGACAATGAAATTGTTCAGAAAGAAAAAAAACTCAATGAGTTAAAAAAGTCAGTACAATACTTGTTCAATTTGTTTACCACCAAAAAACATGAATCTTAAATGATCTTGTTTTCCCTGCCAGATAAGATACAATAAAACTTAACAATATAAGCTTCACCTCACTAATTTTCATTTACAAAATACGTTAAACAAAATTTCAAGACGCTAAACATTTAGATTGAAAACTGGCAAATTAACTTCTATTAAGTATATTTTTGCTGGTAGCAACAATGTTATAAACAATCTTGAGATAATTAACATAGTTACAAAACTAGAAATCTTACAATACTTTCCATTTTCTTTGACCACCAGACAAAATAACACTGCATGCAGCTTTAGCCTGGTCTTGATAACTGCAGAGAGCTCTGAAATAGCATCATATCAACAACAACAAAAAAACAAAGTAAATTCAATATTTGTTTCTCATTTTCTTAAAACTATTCACATCAGCAAATTTACTTTTGTCCTCAATAAAATTTCTTCCACATTGAAAACATTCTGCAAAACTTCTCACAGAATATGGTGCATTAACATGTATCATTTGTAGTGATAGGCAGTCAAATGAAACAATGTTGGCACTATGTTAAATGAATCAAACACTTAGCACCAAGATTTGTTCATGTTGCTGCTCATTGTAACTACCAGTTAGTTTTGTTTGTTGAAAGATATTTTATCAATTGATGAAAATATTTACTGCATGAAACTTGATTGTTGTGGCAGACCAATCGTTTAACGATTCACAATCTAATAAACAGCATGTTAACAACTTATACTGAAGCACAATTTGAATGCTACAAATCTGTAACTTTGCTACCATAATGTGAAATAAGTACAAATAGCAAAATTAAATCATGTTGGTTCAGTGTTTCAATATATCAAAGTACCAAGATGAGTCAACTTTACTTTTCAGTGTAACTTTGAGATTTGTTGGTGAAATTACTTACTTGTTATTGACCGATCATAACACACTGCATATTGGGTGAGCTTCAGGTAATGTAGGCTAGGTTACTCCTCACAATTCTGAAACAAAACATTTAATCAACAAAACTGCACATATTGCTTGTTAGGCCAAATAAAAAAATAGGTGCGTTTCAGGTAACGCTGCCAAAAAAAATAGGGTATATTGATTTCAGTAACTGTTGACTCAGAAAGTAACAAAAATAAAAGTCATCAATTTTCAGGTTAGTTTTTTAACATGTTCCATGCTTTAAAGGAAACATATTTGTCTGGTTAAATACTTTGGCAATGATGGTTGGATTTCAACTCTGCTCTTATTTAAGACTTTCCAGGAACGGTTTTACTTTTCTTTATGCACCCTTTTGCTTTCAATCACCCTCTGTAGAATGCTAACCTCCCTGTAACATAATTATATGAAGAGTGGGACAGCAAATTTACCATATAAGCCATCAGCCAAGGAAACCTCAATGCTGTCAAGAGGACCTGGGGGTTCAGGTTTGAAGAACAAGTAACATGCAGGTTTTAATGCCAAAATTGCACACTTAAGTCTGACATATCAATCCGAAAGTCAGTATCTGACAAGAAAATATAGTTCAAGAATTGAAATATACCTGTAACACAAGCACAAACTACCCGTAATTCACCTTAGAGTTCGGACAATCTAAACATTCGGACATCCTTTATTATTTTCAAAAATAATTTATTTTAGGTACCTAATTTTCGGACACCGAAAGGACATCGATTGTAACTTTTACAGTTACTAAGTCTCACAGACAAAAATTATTGATCTTTATCGTTACAATGCCTGGCTAGATTACCTAACCGTATACATATCTGTGATAAGTTAGTTAGTTATTACCCATCCTAAACTATTTATTGCCGGTTGAAAAGGATGTGTGATCTATTTAATTGAGGATTAAAGAAACAACAAGGGCGATCAAGAGATTAAGAAAACACAGACATGACATGTTTGTAAAACGATCCGCCAATAAACTTTGAAACTTGTACCACACTTTTAATATATTCTTTATGAAGCAATAACCGTACAGTAATACATTATACTCATTGTAACATAAATAGAACAATAAAAATCAACACATTCAATGCTATAGGTAACTATTTAATGTGATGAATTAAAGTTAGAAATGCAATACTTAATAAGTAACAATCGAAAACACCAATCAGAAACATTAATCCTGCATAGCAATATCCATGCTCTCCATGAGATCCTCGTGGGTATAACTGAGAGCTATGTGACGTCACACAATGTGACTGTTTGATCTGAAGCCGATAAAAGATGTTTAATTTCAATGCATGTACAAAATGGTGTTGAATGGGATTTTAACTAACTTGATGAAGGAGTAACACTTATAGGCGTAATAACCATTGATAACTACGGATAAATTAATAAGTGGTAAAATGCAGACATGAAGAAAGAAGGCAGGTTTACCATACATGTAGATTAAATATAAAAATGGTTATTTTCGGAGAGCGAAAAATTATTTATTTTAAGGTGTTCGAACTCTAAGGTGAAGTACGATACATACATTCAGAAATCCAACTCTAATATTGTCAACTTTACGTACATACATTTCGTAACAAATGCTTTTCGTACGCAAATCACATTTTTTTCAGGGAAAAATAGGTTAGGCCTAAAAAAATGTTTGATTAGGGTTACATCCTTTTCAAAAATAGGTAGGGTAGGTAGGCTTTTTATTTTTTTTTATTAGGCTTTATATAAGAATATCATTTTCATCATTTGAGAATGGTGTTAAAGTTATCTTCTGTATAAGCATTTAAGGTTTAAACTACATAATTATTGAAAAGCAATTAAAAAAATAAACGAACATTTTTTTTTTTTCAAACTGACTATAAAAACGGTAGGGTCGGTGCCTATTCCGTAGGTAGGGTCGGGTAACCCGAACCAAATGTATTTTTTAGGCCCTAGGGTCGGCGGGAAAAAATAGGGTCGGTCAGGTAACCTGAAAACAGACCTATGTTTTTATTTGGCCGTAGTTTTAGAAAAAAATCATTCTTTTAAAAGCATTGCCAAGTACATTTCATCAACATCATCTATATTGAAATAATCCTGATAACAAAGTACTTCCTACATACAAACAGAAACAGATAAACTGTTTACATTCAGGGGGTATAATGTTTCCAACATTTCTTATCAATAATCGTACACAACAGGAACATAATTGTGCATTTATGGCATTGGTAGATGTCAAACACAATTTGAAAATTTATCTAATAGCGGTTCAATGTAATAAATCAAACACAGTGTCTGTTATTAGAAAACCTATCAGTTTATAAATTTTGCAATTATTCAAGGCATATTTCGGTTTGTTTCATATTTATGAAACCTTTCATTCGAATGCAGACTGTTATGAGATCAAACAGACTAAGCACTGAGATTATGATATGACAGTTCAATTCATGGAATGAATTTTAAGTGGTTTTACTTACTTGTAAATGTACTTTCTTGGGTACTGCCTTCAACCATTTTGATCACCAGGTTTCTTACACACAGGACGACTGCATCTGAACTGCCGTCTCTGGTTTAAAAATAATTTTCAACACTTTTTTTCAAACACAGAAATAGAAGAAGATATTTATAAATCTTGCATGAGCTAAATCCATCATTTGTCATTTCTTATTTCTGCTAGTTTGGTCCCTATACAAAGTTGAAATCACTCAAAATGTGACATAAACCAAGACAAAAGATATGAAATAACACTGCTTACTTTGTTTTTCAACATATCAAGCCGAAAATTAAAGTTTCTAAAAACGGCTTCGAGAATATTTGAAACATTCTAAAACGAACTGGGACCAATTTCTTTTGACATAAGTTTTTATGTAATTCGACAAAACTTGTTGGTAATATGATGCATCATATATTTTAGACACAATTTCGCATACAACTTTTAAACATGCATGTCATATTTACCGCAGGAAAGCTCCAAATACGACCTTCACAATTTTTTTTCAAGATGGCCGACAAGAGAACAGCGAGAATTCTGCAATATGACGGCATACATAACACGTCATATCATTCCATGAATTGCATTATTTTTTTTATTCAAATAATTCATTTTTACGAAAATAAAGAAAATACACTCATAATAAATAATGGAAATTATCTTCAAGTTCAAGTTCAATATTTTGTTTGTTAAAGGCCACCGGCCCAAGACAACAAATATGTATATTACAAATGTGCAAAAGCAACAATGGTAACATCGGTTGAACAATGTACAATATAATACAAACACAATTACAAAACAAACAAATAAGAGAAAAATCCCACAAGAAACCAACAAGAGAATGGAAAAAAAGAACAAAAGAAAAAAAAAACACACACGAAAGCTCAAGAGTTAAGAAATAAAGAAGTGCAAGTCGGAATACAGATTCGAATGTGTAGCATGCATTAAATACCTTTTCGAAACGAAATAGAAGGGATCGAAAGAGTACACATTGTAATCAAATACTATATACAATACTCTAGCACAGGAAACACCCCTGCAATAACTTGCATCCCGTCTAAGTCATCGAGACGTCACCCACGCAGGTGTGATTGATCTAGTGGTACCCACCGATACGTCAGGCACACATCTCAAAGGCCCCCGAGATCACAAGTAATTACAGATGTTACACAATTAATATCATTGCCGAACAAAAGTACACAAAATACTGAAGTAAGTATGAATATTACTTATAAATATTTTACAACGCTTGTAGTAAAGTATTTCTATGTTGCATAGCAAAGTATATATACATAGCAATATCCCTTAACAAATTTTCATTTTTTGTAGGCATCAAGATGATACAATTGTTAAAAGTGGCGTTTTCATAATATTTCTTTGGTAAATATGTTTTTCTAATATTAGAGTAAAAATGACATTTGAGCAAAAAATGGTATTCTGTTTCAACAACATTTTTACATAATTTACAAAACCTTTGATCACGATGAATATTAGAGTATCGAACAATGCCATTCCTGGCGATACTGGTCATTAAGTGATTGTTTTAACAAAGCAATACAATGAGATTCATTCAATACTTCTTGGTTATACCAAACGTATCCAAATCCACAACTAAGCAATATATTCTTTACATATGTCACCCAATTCCTATGACCATGTTGGTCTGCCATCATAAGCATACTATAAGCCTTTTTAATATATCTGTCATCTCTTACCTTCAAAATTCTAATCCAGTAATTAATAACCCGCTTTACAGATTCAATATACATAGGAAAACGACCACACTCGCCTAATACAGCAACATTTGTAGTTTTTAGTAGTAAACTCATATAGCGCTTACAGGCATTAATGTGGACTTGTTCTACCACACATAATCGTTATACACCCCAAATCTCTGAGCCATATAACAATACTGGTGCAACTTTGCTATCATATATCTTAAAAAATGAAGATTTAGATAATTGGCCATATTCATATAGTTTTGACAAAATAGATATTAGAATTCGTTTCGATTTGTTTGCTTGTTCCCCTGCCATTTTTGGTAGAGATAACTGCCTCGTTAAGGTGACGCCGACATATGTAAAACTATTTACAACCTCTAATGATTCACCGCGATAATACCATTTTTCGGCTTTTGATAGTATGCCCCCATTTTTAAAAACCAAAATTTTACTCTTTTTGATGTTAACGAATAGTTTATATTCGACACAAAAGTCACAGAGTGCATTTAATAAACGCTGGAGACCACATGGGGTATCTGCTAGCATAGAAGATCGTCAGCAAAGAATAAAGAATTTATAAGTGTTCTTTCTGGAACAAAATGTATTCCGTTGTATTTTGGTGGTTGTATAAGGCTTATAAAGTCATTTATAAACAATATAAAGAGTATAGGAGAGGCCATGCATCCTTGTTTTATACCTTGGGGACAATCAAAACTGTCTGATATATCACCTCTTGGAGAGCGAACTCGGGCTTTCACACATTTGTACATTGAAGTAATTGCATAATATAGTCGTCCGGCAATGCCATTTCTTAACAATATATTAAATAGGCGTATTCTATCTTAATTATGTATTATGTATCGTTTTATGATATTAAACATTAGGAAAAAATAAAATGTTTGTTGTGTTCATTTTCAGAAAAACGAAATCGAAAGTAGAAATATTTTCTGAAATTGGAAACGTTTAAAACCCCGTAAAATCATTTATATCCCTTGTATATGCATAAACCCGGCATTATTCAATCACGAAAACATTATAGAAACTATAACTTCCAAAGTCGTACCTTCAAACACAGAAAATATCCCAAATATTTACACAAACAGGGTATTGTTTACGTGGGTTAAACCGTATCAAAGTGAATACGGCAGACAACACTTTCCCTTATAATAATAATCAGCTCAGTATAGCTTGTACCGAAACTAGTAACATTCTTTTGTGATTGTTTTACTTTATTTCATGTTTTATTTTGCTTAAGTATCGAACTTTGTAGCATTTTACGATACATTCTGTGTATCTTTGAGGAGTTATGCATAGCGATTTGCACATAGATATGACTATATATATAATATGACCATTACTCGTTCTTGAAGCTTAAGTGACTCCAACTAGATTACTATAGATAAACACAATAAAACACGAACAGTTCATACATTTTATTTTGTTAGCATTCATTATCTGTTCATTCATTCAATATATTGTCAACACCGTTTTGGGACAAATTGTCTCCCACGCCTGGCGAAGAACTGGCGAAGTGCCTGATGGCTCTCATTTCTTTCAAGCTCTTGATAGTTTGATGGCTGCTCTGCAACAAGTTCAGTTTGGCAAGTTCTGTCAACACTCGAGTCCTCTTGTATCAAACACACCAAACAGGGGTACAGTTCAGGACACTGATGGCTTTTCGAAATTGGAGAGCATGTCTGTTTGCTGACTGCTTTCTCACTAACCAAACACTGTAAACACGGATACAGTTTGGTACACTTGTGACCCTGCACACTGTCAATATCTTTCGGTGTTGTATCACACGAAGACCTTTTGAACAGCTTCCTCAAACATATTCTGATTGTTTTCCTGAAACCCATAATGCGTTTACTTGGTCAGTAGGTTTTGACAAGTATGACATGAGAAGAAAAAATAAGCTTTTTATATTAACTTTATTCGTTCAACTCATTGCATTATTTTAAGCCATGAACCATGGAATCTACAGTGCTAGGTACAGTGCTTGCTACTATGTTACTATGCTACTATTGTTTTCAATCGAGATTTAATAAACAATCAAAATGAATTTCAACATATCTATTCAAAGTTAAAACATCTGTTGTTTTACCCTTTTCATTCGGAAAAGCACTTTATGAAGTATCTTAAATGTTTGAGCGTATGGATAACTGTCAATTCTTTTTTCCGCTCACAAAAATGCTTGGTTCAATTTCGTCAATGTTAACTTCTTCGTCTACGGTTTCAATGTCTTCAAAAGTATTACTATCATAACAGTAACCGTCACAAACGTAGCAATTTCTCATATAACAAAATGCGCCGTCTGGGTTGTCATCTTGCATAGACTCGATTTCAACACTTCTTAAAACATCTCCTGCCATTTCTATCATTTTTTCATCTTCATTGATATCATCCATGGGTTGCTGAGAACAAGACATGTCGCTCGACATGTTTTCTTGCATCTGCTCTTTTTCACTGGTGTTCTCACAAGGCGTTGTTTGCTGTGTCGATGCTTGACTGGACATAATTGTTTTAGATTGTGTATGAAAAGTACCAAATTTCCAGCCCTTATAATATGAACAAAATAATTCACTAGTATATCGCATTACATGACATAAATCGAAAAAAAATCTGACAGTGATCGCTCACAATAGAAATATGACGGACATAAGCAACCTTAATTTACAAATTACCGGCTTCGTAGCGAGACTATGTATGGGTGATAACAAGCACGAGTCTACGTTCAAAGATATCGTCTCAATACTAGCAACGACTGAGTATCGCACGAAATGTGGCGCACTACAACAAAAGGTGTTTAGTTTGACCAGAGAGAACGATCGGCATAAGCAAACTCATTTGCACAACTTAGAATACGGACGATAGTCAACTATTGCAGGACGAAGTAACACGCTTGACATTGAATCTGTCACAGCTGACTGCGGAAAACAACCAGCTTAAGCAAATTAACACGGCATTGGAAGACGAAGTTTTGCGCTTGAAATCTCAAACAGACAACCTGCAATCCTTAGACGAAGCTGCCTGTATGGAACTATTCAACGAAAACACTCAAGATTTTTCATGAATGACTTTACTTTGTCACTTACAAGTGAATATTACGAAATACAATAATAAACTATTTCAAAGCATTCGTTTGTATGTTTATTTTATTTTATCAGAAGTCTTTATGGCTGGTTTTCTGTTCTTTTTACATTGGTAACATCGCTGGTCAGCTCACAGTTTTCTGTTTTCGTCTTAGCGCTTAAGTTCGATGTAATTATCAGCATCTCTTTTTGTTCTGTGTATTACAACTTACAGTCGTCGCACTGGCAGTCCTCAACTTCGTAAAACTTGCAGTCATAATAATTCAATCTGAAAAACTTACAGTCATCACACTGGCAGTTCTCAATACAATTGTTTGTCATGATGCGATTTGTTTGACATTTGTTGTTTTCAGCAAGAATTAGCAAGATATATTCAAAAACCGTTGTCCTAATGTAATACATTAGGTCTTAAGAACGCAAATATCAGTACGTTGTGCTTAAACTGTTCTCTTGCGCATTGCTTGATTCTAGTCAGATAATCTTTTCCTCCTGAGTTACTATTGTTTATTTTACCCAATCTTTTGTAGTAACGTTTTCTGTTTCTTCTATTCCTTTTTTGTGCCGGGTGGTTTATCCAACACTGTGGGCAAACACCTTTGTATTTTTCGAAACACAAAATGCATGCAAAATGTTCAAATGCACATTGTTTCATAACGAGCAAGAGATAGTCAATGTTACTGTAGCCACCGCACCTAATGAAAAGCTCTGAAACGTTTTCCGAGTCTCTTATCATACGAAATATATTTTGAGTTTTTTTACCGTTGTTGTGAGCCATACTTTATTTATAAGGTTCAAAAATATATCACTAATGTAGTGTCAAGCCGATTTCATTCAGTTTGTGTAATTCAAATGTTTTGACAACTGTAACATGGCAAATCCAAACCCTTGGTGAAACAATTTGTGTGTTTTTTGCATGTACGAAAATACTAGACAAAGAATATTTCATTTTTATTCATGTTTATTTTACAAATATCGACATTGCAAAACTGACGAAAATCGTTATCTACAAAAACTTGAAACATCATAACACACTAAATGTCTCCAAAGTCCTGATACTCAGAGTCCCCAGGATCTTAATTTTGAAGATTCATAGGTTCCTTGTTTATAAGTATGGTTTTATCGTTTCCCACATATAGCCTATGTGCTTCAACAGGAAATCGTTTAGAATCTCGAGTTCAGCATAATCGTTTAAACTGTGTCTCAGTGCTATCCTCGCTTCTTCCGTCTCACAATACTTGATCTTTCTGTACATTTCAACGCACCTCCGGATCTGGTCTGCCTCATATTTAGGACTCCTGAATCTTGTATATTTGTTCAAGTATTTTTGCAACTTGATCATGATCCAAAGGGGAAGCCGGCGAAGAATTTTCAAGATCATCGCTAAAATTCTCATTCTCGATATCGTCGTCATCTGAAAGGATAATAGCTGTAGCTTCATCTTTTCCTTCCCATGCCTTGAACTTCTTCCTTATCGGGCTAGCAGGTGGAGTACGAACGTCTGCTTTTACTTTTACTGCGCTGAATTCTTTCTCATCCATGCTCACATCCATACAAGGCTCGATATTTTGAAGTTCAATTTCACTTTTTTCGGTTTCAATGTCTTCAACAGAATCGCTCTCGAAGCTATCACATTCATTGGTATCGGAACAAATCAAAACACCATCGCAAATGCAGCAGTGTGCGTTCTTACAACCTGGATAGTACCCCAAATCGTGCAATTGCTAGTTTCTCGTTTTCAGACGATGTTACAGTTACAGTTTATGTTTTTCATGTTCCGCTGCATCTCGCAAAAAATCCTCTGCCATTGCTTGTAGTTTTTCATCTTCAGTTGAGTATTGCTGAGGAGATGATTTGCTTGACATGTTGTAGATTGTTTGTAACCAGTGCACAATTTGGAGACCTTATAATAGCAAACAAACAATTCAACGATATTATTCATCGTCAAAACTGTCATATTAGTTTTATGTTCATTTTTTTCAAAAAGAAAAGCATTTGATTCAAACAAGATCCATAGGTTCATTGTCCTTGTCCAACATACCAACTCTCATCGATTCGGTTTGTTGGGGTGAGGTATTGCTATAGTCTATTTTCTGTTTTTTCACAATGTTATCCATCTCACAATTGTCCACTTTTCTTTTCTTTCCCGCATTGGAACTGGAATCGTTTAAATCCATCTGCGGTCTGAACATTTCATAATAATTCATGAACATTTCCTTGTCCAACATATTAACACTGATCGATTCGGTTTGTTGCGGGAAGGTATTGCTGTTGTCTGGTTTCTGTGTTTTTACGGTGTTAGCCATCTCATGCATCACACAGTTCCTGGCATTGGATCATTCAAATCCATCTTCTGTCTGTACAATTTACAATCGTCGCAGCGACAGTTCTCGGCACAGAAATTGCAGCGGTACACATCGAAGAAATCATGGCATGAAAGGGGAGTACCCTTGTTTTCATGTTTAAGCCAATATCGGTGGTGATCATATTCATCTGACATCTCACATTTGATTTGCTTTGCCATGATCTCTTTGCAGTTTGGTTTTGCAGTCTTTTCAATGTTTTGAAGTGTTTTGCTTTTATACCCATTAGAACTTTGCATTATAAAAAGGCGAACATCAACACGTCACTTTTGAACTTTTCCCTTGTGCTTTTCTTAATGGTGACGAGGTAATCATCCCTTATCTCTCTCAATAACCAGTCGCTAGTTTCTATATTACCCAATTTCTTGTAGTATTGTTTCCTGTCCTTAATGTGTGCTAACGCAACTGGATGGTTCAACCAACAAGCAGGACAAAATCCGTTGTATTTATCAAAACAGCTTGGACACGCGGAATATTCGAACACACATTTTTTCATAACGAGTAAGAGATGTCAATGTTACTGTATCCACTTACCACTCACAACATCGAAAACCGAATCTCTTATCATACGAAATACTTGATATACATTTTGACATGTTTGACATGTTTGGATCTGTATCGGCTGTCATATTTTCTTTGTATGTTTGTGTATTTGTATGTGTGCATGATTTCACAAAGTGTTACATGTTTTGTAGCCACCACAAATAATGGAATACAGAAAACGGGGTAAAACTAAGGGGGCGGGATTTTCAACAAGGGGGGGGGGCCTTTCTACCAACCTATTTCCTCAAGTCCATTCCATTTCGATTTTACTTTTTCAAACATACGAACAAAACTTTGCTGTTTGCTATCACTTTCATACGGGACCCCCGTTAGACGCGCCTCATGGGAGGCGATGAGAATGTTTAGTGGTGAGAGGGTTTACTCTGAGACCCTGGGTTGACAGTAAAGTGTGTTACCACTAGACCACGGATCTGCTATATCTCTGCATAGAGGGTTTATAACGTTTTACGTTTATTTTACGACGCCACTGGCTTTCCATTGGCGTTAGCAATATTGAAAGTTTCAGTCTCGTTAGTTTGTGGGCCAAAGTTTACAGACCAAATTGGCCTGTGATTAGGGTTACCATGGTTCTGAAACGTGCATCACGGTATAGCACTGGCACACATGTTTAACATCCTCCACGGAGGAAATACGTTAGTGTCGAGACGGGGAATCACACATGCGGCAGCGTAATTTACAACTGGCCCAAGGATCCGCAACAATCGGCTTACTTTGGGCATTGCCATAGAAGATTTTATAGTACATCGCGTTTAAACCAGCCAATAAGCCAAGAGTTCCGTGCACTAAACCTCCGTTGTTGGCGTTTTTAATTAAGTCGATTTATTGTTTTTGTATTCAAAACACGTACTCGACTTACCTGAGTTTCAATGACAAATAAAGCCGGTTTAAGTTAAAGCATAACAAAAAAAACGAATGTATTCTTCCAATCGCTGTTGCTTGATTCAATTCTTGTTGTTTATTTGTAATACATGAACTGTATAAAGGCATACGTATGCGATTGGTCAAGGCACACTTTAGCTACTAGGGAGTTTCACCTATAGTTCTAGACGAACCAGATACTCGCGAATTCATACTAGGTCGTTATTAAAACGTCATCGTATACCTGAATAAACTGCGATCTTTTGTCAGCAGTATTGTGTCACTGACTTTCAGACATTCACGCAAATATTGGCTCATTCTTAATAAAAAGATGTCAAAACGGTCAATATGTGAGAGTGCAGCTTTCCTTTTAAAAACAAACAAACATTTTTTCAGTTTAAGATAAGATCTAAATTTGCTGGAATAAATAACGAAAATGCTAGATTCATTTTATATTGTATAGGACAGTGCAATCAAAGGGTACAACGCGTAATTCAGGTGTGTCATCTTAGATGTGAGAGAAAAATGGCTCAAGAGGACATGTTCAAACGAGTTAATATAAATTAATTCGGATATCAATATATTGCCTAAAATGTAAAATCAAAAGTTCGAACTTGAAAATTATTTAATGCCCGATTTAAAAATGTTATACTGTGATGGAAGTTGTTGAAGGCAGAAACAAATGCTATACTACCTCCAAATATTTCATAAAACACTTTTTGTTTAAAAACTATGTTTTTTTCTGTGCAATTTCGATATCATTTAGTAAAATAATGATAAAATAAATGTTTTCAGATGCATAACCGGGAAAACTATTTTTTGGTCCAGAAACATGAGCGAGTCACTTTACGAGTCATTAAACCGGGTTAAAACAGACGTTATCTATTTCAAGATTCACTAAAGCCTATTAAAGAATATCAATGAACCCGAAAATATATATCTACATGCTGTGCGAGGATAAAATATCAATTATGAAAGTAATTTGTTTTCCATTTACTATCACTTTTATCTTTCTAATAGCAATTAAACGTTATTGTTGTTCCTATGTTAAAACACCTGCCTCGGCTTAATGGATCTGTACATTTAATTAATTGCGAGTTTAGTATATTGTCTTCATTGAAATATGTCTACGAATTGGAAATTCTACAAGAGATCGGTCTTGATTACATTGTCAACGATATAATACTAATTGTCGTACAAAACAACACGCCACATCAGGGGGGTACACGTATTTATGAAAGGAAAACTGTCAGACAGCCCATCATTCAATTTGATTTTAGAAGCATATTCAAAAGGCTTTTCTTAGTTGTATTGTATTCGCCTTCTTCTTTGCATTAGCGAGCTGCTCATGTAATGATAATTCTAATTTATGAACTTCGAAATGGCAAACATCTAGTTGTCTAGATAGATTGGAAGTTTTCTCTGCTTCGAGCGTTTCCCAATTTTTTTGTGAAGAACCATGTTCCTGAATATATACATGCTTCTGAAGCGAGAGCAAAGTTAGATAATTGTATGTATTATGTATTCTATATAAAAGCTGACAGGTTTTACCAGTAGTTCCGTTACGCTATTTTAGCAACGCGAAAGTAGTTCTGAGACTACACACGGTACTCGCATGATACCGAATCAACAAACGTCAGTATGGTGATACGATTCACTCGTGCTTATAAATCGCCACCTGGTTGTTATTCAATTATAGACAAGGGAAAATAAGTTCCCTCTTATTCGTTTTCCTCAAACGTAGGAAGTTAAATTGTGCGAATCTCGTTTTAAATGCTCTACAAAAGACAAGCAATGTCTTTAATAAAGATTAACACAACATAACATAGAATTTATTCATTTTGTAGTTAATGGCCTCCAGCAGTCCAAAATACAATTGGATAAGATAAGATAATTTTTATTTCCAATCATGAGTCATGTTATATGTCATGTTACTCACAGTTTACATAATACAATAAATATATTGAAACAATATGGTAACATATTTAGTAAATGTAAATAAGGCTTCGTTTTGGATTTTTAAACACCAAAAACATAAGCTCATTTTGATAATTAATAAATTGTATTTGCTGTGATTAGTGACAGTAATGAAATACCATCAACAAAACAACTATTTAAATATCCGGATTTGATGTTAAAGTCTAATTAAAACTTACTACTGGGAATCATGTCTATAATCAACCACGATATAGTATTCATAAAACTTTTAACGGGCGACAACAGCAAAAAGAAGGCATTCACTCATCAATTAACAATCATTATTAAGTCATTATTGATAACCTCCCAAATGAGTATATATTGCATATGACATATAATGTTTATAATGGTGAAGTGCGACAATAATAAAACAAAGAAACCCTTTCAATATGTGTATATAGGCATAAGAGCAGAACACATTTTATAACACGTGAACCTTTTAGTTTGATTTGTGTTACATTTAAATACAATTAAATTAATGTTACAACATTACAGTGCAGTCAGTGACATTAAGAAATTTTATAATTGACATAATAGTAATGAACTTAAAATGTACTTTTACAAATCATCGAAGTATAGTACACACATACGTGTTGAAACTATCACTTTTGTTACATGACATACTAACATGACCAGACAGTATTAGATATCTAAGCATGAAGGTAAACAATAACTTGAATAATCCAAATATTAACATAAAAATTTACTTATTACGATGCATCAATATTTAAAATGGTTATTATAGCCATCAATAAGGTATGGCGAAACTTAACTGCCTCCGACATATATTAATCTTACATAAATGATTCAGTTTTATTTTGTTTATCAAACAGCTGTACAAGATTAAACATACACTATATAAGGACGGATATATGGACGGCAGAATGAAGTTATTACTATGATAGTACGTGAAAAGAGGTTGACCTGTCTTGAAACAGCCGCGAGATAGATAAAGTCCCTTTAATATAATTAATCATTATAAGTTCAACGGTGCGGGATGAGCCTCACTTTGCGTGTATAGAACCTTGGTTTATTTCAGTGGTTGCAACTTATTTTCATTAAAATGAAATAAAGGTTTAAAATTGCGTTAATTTATTATGTAAAACTTACAACCTAAACGCGTACCATAGACTTAAAAAAATATTGTTTTTATCTCATCAGCATAGTTCATTTAGACACGGAGCCCATCGATCCTGTCAAATCAATTTCCCAAATAAACCGAGCTCTTATCATCCAATATATGCGACTCATAATTCTACCTATATGGAAAAATAATTGTTCACAGGTGTTTGATTCGAATCCTTTGATTTCACATCTGTTCAAGGGGAAATTGCCACTCAAAAATCATCAAATACTCCAAAATAAATGTGCATTGACTCACTTGTTCACGGCCACAAAACCGCTTATTTTGAATGTGGTTGTTGAGGGCCACTACTACTACTTTATTGTATTGATAATCCCCCTGTAAGTATTTCAGTTGATAAATGTAACTGATATTTGAGGAAATACAATTTCAACTATTTCAAATAATGCGTCTACACTGGGAACCGTAGTTTATGGCTTGTATTTAATTATATCGCTCAAAGAAAACACATCCAAAAGGGATATTCTATTGTCTACAATGTCTATGATGAGCATATTTTAAACAGAAAAACAATAAAAACATACGTAATCCAAGGAAACGCGACTTTGAGAATTGACCATCAGATGAACCCTTGCCAGAGTTCTACAAGTTTGATTAAATTCGGTTGCCGTACAAAAATGGGTATGTTTTGTCCGTTTATTCTCTTTCAGAACGAAAATTGAAGTGTTTTCTTGGCAGATTAATTTCTATTTTTGTTATATTTTATTAAACGTATCAGCTTCTGACACAGCCTCACCAATGCATGTGTATCTGTGATAAATATCATTAGAAACACCTTGGCAATTTTCCATCGAAAACAACCTCGGATGTATAAGGACGGTTTTCAATGTAAGGAATATTTACAGTTTAATTACGCTGCAAGAAGATCGCGTAGTAATTTCAATACAGCAGTTAAACTTAATGACTTTACTCTAGAGAATCTTAATTATGTATGCAATAATACACTTGACTCGAAATAAGTTTAAACTCAGTTAAAAAAAATACACATTCAAACACTACAATTAATAAATACTATTATTTAAAATTTTACGAACTGTTTCTACCGATGTACTGGCATAAATCCGATGTTGTTTTCGATGGAAAATGGCCGAGGTGTTCCGAATGTGATATATATACATACTGTCATATATTGAACCTTGTTGTAAATTTCAATAAAACTAAGGTCAAGATATTCGGGAAAGGTGGACGATTACGAAATAATATCAAATTCTTTAACGGAGAAATTGAAACTTCTTCGTTCTCTGAATATAAAATCCGGCCGTTCATTTTTTCCCGCCAGATTCGTCTCTCTTCAACACACATCCAGTTGCTTTGGTGAATTGTTACTTTAGCAGCCACGCTTGGTGTCGATAAAGCTGATCCCAGCATGGCTTATTCCTTTATGTGTGAAACAATGCATAAGGCCTGCGCTTTTTCATATCTTGCAAAACCCTCCAACATAATGCCTTCGTGTTTGGCCCGACTGGATCCTTTCAAATACAGGTCGTGTGTGTATACTACGCATTTCCAGAGCACAATAAATGCGCCGTTGCTTTTGTTCCGGCTGTACGCTTTCCAAAATAGGATCCTTATGTGCGGTCGTCCAGTGTAAGACGGGGATGTATATTCCATTTTGACACGCTTGGGACGCTTATGTTTTTTCAACAGGAAACACGAACGTGCTTTTATCCTTCAGTGGGGTAACAATCGACAAAAACAATGCAACCAGCACAAACAGTTTATAAAAAGAGTAATTTGTTGTGTTTCAAAAAATAAGTTCAATAACTTTCTTTCCAATTTGTGGCATTTTGGCTCCGCTACCTCGACAACACGATCAACCATTTTAGAAAACGTTAAAACACAGCTACAAAAAATGTGGTTCGAGCTTTTTGCCAGAAACGACGATTTCATGCGACGTAGATTGTCGGCAACCAAAACAAATTATTCCTGCATAGACATTACATACCATAAGGATTACGTCACACTCTAACGTTTAACACTAAATATAAGAATACCTAATGAAATAAGTCAAGTAGTCGAACGTTTAAAAATGAGCCCGTCCTATGGCACAGGGTCAACGCAAATAACATAAAACTCAAAGAGAAACAATCAAAAACCAAAAAAAAATGGAACAACAACACAAACACCACAGAAATACAACAAATAAATATAAAATACTTATGGTGTTTATCAAGGATTACAAGGTAACTCATTGGAACGGTGAATAACATACGTGTATAAACTTACGGTGGATTTAAACTGGTATGTATACACAACCTTACTCTTATCCAAACACTCCCGATAAAGTTCAATGGATAAATGGGTTAATCTTACAAAGTATGCATTAACCTGAGGAAACATAAGAATATAACAAATAATAATAAACCTAATAGGTAGAGCCCAGTACTTCTATGATAAGGATTTCCAACACTATATACAGACGAAGAAAACAGATTCAGAGTACCTAATGCAAAACTTTTCATCAATAAAAAACTTCTTTGCAGACACTCGGTTATGAAATGGTCAAGGAGAATGCGCGGTAATACTAATATATCCGAAGTTCTCAACATTGTGTCTGCTTTCACTGGCACCTATTTATTTCCATTGTTGTAATTGTACGGTAAACACAAGTTCTATTTTAATTTCTTGTCACCAAAGACAGAATATTATCATAGGTTATACTTAAGATGTATTAACTAAAAACAATCGTAACAATTTAAAACAGCAACAAAAAAATTTACACAATACTAATGAAATTATTGATCTAAAATTGTATGTAATGGTTATCGCATTCCAATGGATGGTTAAGCATTAAAGGAACTATTTTGGGTTTAAATTGGCGATAAAATTAGCACAATGAAATCTATTCTATCATATATTGCGTAAGAGAAAATTCAATAAGTTATAAGTCAATCAATTTCGATTGAGTATACCAGAATTTCTAAGTTGAGGCCTTCCATCTTATGTTGATGCCTGTATGGTCTTTTTGTGGTGTAAGCACATGTATATGTGGAGTATACACGTTTGTGTCTCTCATTCAGTGTCGATTAATATCTATGTGAAATTATACAGAAACAAGCTCAACAGCCAAAAGTTTAAACATAAACCCCGTTTAATGACACAGGGTAAACGTCAAAGACATAAATCACAAAAACGAAAATTCACAAACAAGCAACAATAAACAACAACACAAAACTCCACAAAGAACACAGTGCATAAATCCCTTGGAACAGTCAGTAAAATGTAAATTTGCTAGGGGTTTAAACAGTTTACGTGCACAATCCTCCCTCTTATCCCAACAATCCAGAATAAAGAAAAAACGTAAATGGTAATTGTTATCAAATTGTGCATTAACTTAAGGAACCTTAATAATAAAACAAATAATAATAAACTAATACATTGTAGGTAAACCCAAGTACTTCAATGATAAGAGCTCCGAATTCTAACTAAAGACGGAGGAATACAGCGTACCTTATGCAAAACTTTTCAAAGATAACCCTAACATTATGTCTATAAATAGGAGTTTTATATGAATTATTGACTACTGGGCTTGTACCCGTAGTTTTTATTATTTTATTTATTATAATTTTCTGTAAAGACGCAATTGCTTATTGGACTTTGGAGTTGTTTGCAGATTAGACAATGTTTGAGCTTCCTTGTTTGTGGAATCAGATTTGTAATATACAAACGTTTGAACGATTCGAAAAGTATGCCAAAATAGGTATGTATTTGTAATTATAGAAACGGACGACATTTTTTGAAGAGTAAAACTATATTTAGCTTTCGTGTTATGTTGAACGTTTACATGCTAGTGTAAAGAGACTCATTCACAGAACTTATGTTTTCATTATATTACAATTTGTTCGAATTGAGGTATTTAATATACTTTTATTATCTGGCAGAGACATATTTGAACAAAATTTGTAAATTAAAGCCTATTAAAATGCAATTTTCAATAGTGTTACTGACGCTTTTTGGCCAAGTAGAGCATTTTCTGTGACAGTTTTAAATATGATTATCAGCTGACCTCTATTATTATTTTACATAAATTGCATTCACTTTTCCCACGAAAAAAATGTGGTCGATGATCGACCCTATAAATCTTGAACCGGTCCCTTCAATCCACAGCGAAATTTCACTTTGATGTAACTGTCCATGCCAAGGTGTTTACCCCATCATGTGCTTATAAAAACACGTTGATAGCTGTGAAATGTTTGCTGTCCCTTGTTTAGTGCTTATTTTGACTTGATAGTGTAATTTTGGTTAAATTCTAGTCTTCTGGGTTTGCCAATGCAGTTTCCATTATCCTTTTCTATCAAATGAACGGTTGGAACTGAACACAAGCAATTGATACATTCATAGCAGGAGTATCAATTATGCAATCCTGAAGAAACCATGTATTTTCCGACCAGTTAATGAGAATGCGATCACATTCTTTGTTTTTAAGTGTTATGGTGCATGGGTTCCTTCGTTTTGACGACGAATAATTGCAAGTTGTACTGTTCTGAGTGATGAGATTAATCATAGAAAGAAGAGTAGTGGCTGTCATATTTTTGAAGCACGTGTCGGAAAATCTATCTTGTACGTCACTACATTGCGCTTTTTCGGACACTTTGTTTAGTGTCGTACTGTTGTATTTTGTAACGATTGATTTTCGTAGAAATACTTTGTTTTTGTTATTGATTGAAGAAGTGAAACTGTTCCAAAGGAGACCTCCTAGGTTCCTGCATTTTACTTCAATATCTGAAAGAAACAAAACTATTAATCATGACCTGTGCGAATATGTTTTTTTTGTCGAATTATTAAGTTGCAAGATCAGTAGTTCTTACTTGTATCTTAAAGCATACTGAGTCGAAATCCGTTGCCTCTACGTCGCCTGGCTCGATCTCGTTTGATCGACTTTTTTGTAAAGGTAAGATTGTGAACTATATGGTTCATAGAACTGTTGTCCCCATGTCTAGATTTGGCCTGTTTCGATGTTTTTTTTCCTAGCTTGAGTTGTTTTTTGTGGGGCTAGGTACAATTTTCACACCACGTGAGTTTTGCTTAGTTTGATCCCACACGAGGCGCAAATCAACAGGCTGTGTTTGATTAGAGTCGTAAGAAGTTATTTCAGATTAGTAGATTTTGCAAACATGTCACCACTTTAATTGCATTTTTGTCTTCAATTCAAACGAGTACAAAATATAAAAATTGGGGCATCATAAATCTCAAAGAATTTATGTAAATGAATGTAGTGAAATTAAACCCTATGCGTTTGTACTTTCCATGGTAATATAAAGATTCTTTGTAATCTAGAAAAGGATCCTTTATGAACTCCGGGGCAATATCTAGATCAGCAAGTCATGACGAGTCCGTCTTCAGTTTCAATGGAAGAAATAGGGAGCTGAATTTGAAAATCTTCCTCCTGTGGAATGAGGATGAGGCCATTTTAGCTGTTAAACCTAGCAATACATAAGAAAAGCAAATCACAGAAGATTTAGGTATTCCATCAAATAGACTAGTTAAAAGACATATAATAGATCAAAACAAATTCCCCGCAGGCGACATGGAGCATGATAATTCGATATTATGCCGATATTATTATACGGAATTCGACTGTTACTAATGAAAGGCTCCCAATATATATATATTTATATATATATATATTGATTGTTTATTTTTTCTTCAAATTTGCATTTGATAAAGTAATAAACTGCATATCTAAACGTCTGCTGTATAACAGGATAAAGTTGATTTATTTGCACATGAAAGGAAAAATTGAAACAAGTACAAGCTGTGCAAAAATGTCGACATATATTACAAATAAAAGTTTACCCCGTATATCGATTGACCGGTTGACAGACAACAACTTTACACAAGCATTCCTGTATATTGTCCATTCCAGTTTACAGCATTTAAGCCTGATTGGTTCCCAATAGCCCTTTTCGACATTGCACGATGACATTTGTGTCTTATTTTCATGTAAATATCCCCTCTTGCAATTATAGTACAACTTGGTTGGGGTACCATTTTGATTAGTGGCAATGTTTAAAATTTCAGCAGATAAATGCATGTTCTGCGGCTGCCTGCAACTCTTTGGGACACCGCATTTGAACATTGTGCTTGACCATACTCCGTTTCCACCACATATAATATCAGGAGAAAATGTGTCAGAAATGACATTTTCATTGCATGTATATCGCTGCTTAGAACCAATTTCGTAAACGTTTCCTAACAA
Organism: Mya arenaria; assembly: GCF_026914265.1. Classification (NCBI taxonomy): domain Eukaryota; kingdom Metazoa; phylum Mollusca; class Bivalvia; order Myida; family Myidae; genus Mya; species Mya arenaria. The sequence goes on along the minus strand of NC_069122.1, from coordinate 58,558,408 downwards.
TTGGGCGTTACTGATGTCTGGTGGTGGTAAACATTCACTAATTCTGCAAATACTTTTACTTTTGTCGACCGGATCCACTATGCACTTTTCATTGGCTTTACAGGGGTGATTTTGGCAAACACCTCTGTCATGGCTCAACGAAGTGCTCCTATTCCTATACAAACAAAGCGGGTCGCGAACGGGTATGTCTTGAAAAGTTTCATTTACGTCCTCAAGAAGAGCGCAATGTCGAGAACGCGAATGAAACCGAATGCCTTTACATCTACTGCGTCGTTGGCACTCATTGCTACCCGATTGTAATGTAACGTCAAAGAAATGCTTGAATATATTGACTTTAGTAGCATAGCAGTATTTAACGTTTTCAGTGCGCGAAGAATATCCGTAAAGAAAATTGCAAACTACAACAATAACTATAATAATCGTGCAAATGTTTCTATACATGTTTTTCAGTCAAATCGAACGTCTTTAATGCTATGTTGTTCATTCTATTGAATACTTCACATCGTGATAGCAAAACTATTAGCACTTAAGCTCCTCAAATTACAAAATAAATGTTTTATGTAACAGAAGTGCTCTTAAAGGAAAACTTTCAATTTAATGAGAAATTAAACCCTTTAATTGAAAACATATTATACAGATTAATAATAAAATGAATAATTGTATTTTTCGTATATGAAGCAAAACCTAGCTGGTCTTAGTGCCAATGTAGAAAATGGTAAACCCCACTAACTCGTTTATGTATTTAAATATAAACAGTCAAACCCCAATGGCTCGAACCCGGCGAAAACACATTCAGTACAAACAAATCGTTTCTTTACATCAAGTTCGAGCAAATGAGGAATTCGAGTCAAGCGAGTTCGACCCAAACGGGGTTCGACTGGGTTCGACTGTATATATAAATATATAGCCTTGGAATTTCTTAAATTTCATCAGAATACTAGCCTGGTGTTTGATTGGATTTAAAACTTTCTAAAGCTACACAGCATGCCTTTGTAACCACATTCTCAAATAGGCATGGCAGTTATTTGAAATTCTGATGAAACACTGTTATGCTTAACACCAACAATCTAAACTCCAGCCTTTTGCAAAAAAGGATCAATATATAATACAATATTTATATCTTAGCTCTAGACATTGTAGTTTCGAAAGATGGTTATAACCATTTATAAAATATAGAACACACTTACAACAAGTGAGGAGTTATTAATTAATAGGTCATTGGCACCATAACCTTTGCAGAGAACATCTAGATTATGCTAAATACCAACTATCTAGGTTCTAGCTTTTGTGATTTCAGAAAAGATAATATTTAAAGATTACTGTTAGGCATTTCCTGGCTTTACCATGCAAACTGTGAATGCAAGTGACATTTCTCAAATTAACCTCTTACTGGGGATATCAGCGAGCCAAAACCTACGTTTCGCGAAATCCTTATTTTGCCGAAAAAGCTTATATTCATACAATTTCTCCTATGCATTTACTATTTACCTACATGCCAACACCACATAATACCTTTGTTAAGATTTTATATGTGTCGGTTTCGTAAAAAGTAAACCATTTCTACAACATGATTTATTCCATTCTTGTACATAAAATGTAACGTCAACAGCTAGAAATATATTAGCAGAACACATAAAAAGACAGAACCACATCAGACTTGTATGCAAAATGATCTTATCAAATAGAATATTTTAAGAAGGGAGAGAAGACAACATTATATTTATCTGTGAAGCCATTGTAACAGTGTGTTATATTTAATATAATTTTTTATGAATCTTCAAGCTATAACTATAACACCATTTTTTTACTTGTTGTCGTTTTGTACAATAAATCTTCTGAATACACTGCAAATTAATTGTTTATTCTTCAGCAAAGAAGACAGCCAGGTAAGGTTGTTCATGGTGCAAAGTAACTTTGAAGTACCAAAATATAAATGTTTAAACTAATCATTTTGTATTGAGGTTCAATATTTAGCAAGCATAATGCATACATCCATTGAATCATGTGTAGGTGTTAAAAGGAACAACTTTTATGTTATACGATTTAATCAGATTTTCACGAAAATGTCTTTATACAAAAAAAAAAATTTAAAATGGTCAAGACTATCTGATCAACAAGGCATTGCAATTTTGTGGAGATTGTAGGTGTTTTGAAAAAGATATTTGCATTTTTGTAACCAGGAAAATAATTTAATCCACTAGTTTGCATTATTCTTGAATAGTTTTCTTATTTGAAAATATATCATCTGCAACCCGCAAGACATTCTTGATTGGGTAGTCTGGTGCCGTTTGACACAAACATATAATTAAATATATTGTTGACAAAAATGCAAATTCTTTTTTAACCAAAATCTGAAAAAATGATGAACTCCTTATTACTCAAAACTATGTCACAAAGGATATTTGTTCTACCCCAGAAAAAGATTATTCCTCGAAACAACATTTGATATCGGGCATTCCCTACCCACTTTTCCAATGTGTACGGCCCTTACGTTTATTTCCTTTACTCGGTGATGTCTAGGACAGCAACTCTCTAAATGTGGATGGGCCAATGTCGGATGAATGGTCAGAGGCTCCCTCTCCATCTCCATGTTTGAACTTTCTGTGAGATACTTGAGGTATTTAGATATCGTCCAGGTGTTTCGAAAAATTTAATCACAGATCTGGATGGACTTTTTCCTTTCATTGCATTAAATCCTTTATTTATTAAATTTCGTGGAGAAATAGCTCCAAAAAGACATTAATGCACTTGATATTGAGCAAAAACAAACATAGCTGAAATTTATATATTTTTGATATTGGGCCAAGTTACATACTACAGCTGCCCTGACTATAGGTTTTTCTATCATCATTATTGTCATCATCCTCAGGATTGTATGTTGATAGAACCGGGTGTTACTGCTGTTGTTGCTCCAGCAGGTCGTTTTCCACTGGTTTATGTTTGTTTTGTATACTTCTTTATATGTTATCGGTGATGTCTCTGTTCTGCAATTGTTTCATGAAATCATCAAAGGCCTAACGGTCCCCATTCTGTTATCAAACTAGGTAAACAACAAGTTGTTATTACTTCAAGAACATGGAATACATTTAGTTTTTTTTAATTATGGTCTTCCAGATAATTAAATGACAAAATTCAGAACAGAATATGTTTGAGGGCATAATATAACAAAACACAGTGTTATAATCATGGAGCCCTGAAATATATAAAGATTGGAAGTAGCCTAGATTTACTTGGTTTTCCTTGTTATCTCCAGCTGCTGGATCTGATTGACGTTTTGATTCCAACCCAGTTGATTTCATAGTTCATAAAATAAGTAGATTAAATGCATGCAGTAAGGATTCACCACAGAGACCAGCCTAATGAACTGGCAGCAAAAAGTGATTTCAAAAGCCAAATGGCCTTTAAACTGTCAGATGAAAATACAACAGAATAATATAGATGTGCATTGGCATGAAATAGGAACAAGACACTTGGCATACCATTTCAAAGGCACAAACATTTCCCTTGATCAATTGTATTTCAATTATCATTCAGATTTTCTCTATTATTACCAATTCTTTAACATTTTTTGGTCATCAAGAGACGTTGGTGTTTTGATGCAGGCCTTTTCTACTATTACGTTTTCTTTAACTATTTAACCTTACATGCAAAGAAAAAAGAGAATAGTATCACTATATTAACAATTGTAGTTGTGTGTACATTTAGTGACCCCGATGAGGGAAATATATATATGTACAAGAACAAGTCAGATGGTTTGTACATCCATTCATGATTCAACTTTTTATAAGATGAGTTCGAAATATTCTTTGAAATTCTTTGAAAAGTCAGATGTTCAATAATTACGGCTCTAAATAGAAGCGTCCCCTGATGATATACATCGCGCTAAGGCGTGTCTAGTATAATACAAAACAGATTTATATCAGTTATGACAGGGTAAGAATTTAATAACCCATATAGCGACAGGTCTGAAGGTTTAAGCTAAATCACTTACGACAACAACTAGATGGTACTTTATGACATGATTCAAGGATAGAAAGAAACATGTATACAATAAAAATAACTTAAATGCCAGTTCCTGGAAAAAGACATACATGGAGTTTCAAAATATCATTTTTAAGAATAGATAATTGAAAAAAATCTACCATTACGTAGCAACTGCTTTATCCTCTAACCAGCCTAATTTTTAACATTAAATTAACGATTGTTTTTTTTTATTTATTTTTTATGTCATACGTATTTACTAGGCAAATGTACATGTAAATTTGTATTATAGTATGTTTTTCACAGTAAAAAAAAACATTCCATATCTTTTATATTGTTCAAAACTATGATACCAAATGATTACAAAATAAAGTGAGAAGAAAATTAAATTAAAAAACAAACGATGAACCAGCTGAAATGTTCTTGACTCCATGACTTCATTCCAAACGGCGGAAAAACCACTTCCTGTTTATATAACAGAACCCTATAAGTAAGAATAATTAGGATAGTATGGGGTCTATTGTAATGTAATGCATAGAAATTATTGAGGGACAGAAACGGTAACACTAACTTTACATATCAAAGTATTATCATTATATTTACACGTGTAGTTGTGTGTACATCTAGTAACCCTGATGTGGAAAAATGTATTCATACATATACAAGTTAAAGGTTTATTTACATCTGTTTATGATTCAACTATTTAACAATGAATTCGAAATATTGGAATATTGATGGAAGTTTAACAAGCAAATGTTACACATGATTCACGAGAATGTACTGGTATGGAAGTCAGTAGACCAGTGTGAAAGTAAAACACATGACTTTGGTGAAGTATCTTAGACGTGAAAACTGTCATTTATACAAAATATGAATATGACCACTTAAAATTCAAATAAGGAAAACATAGAATTTAAAGATTATTTTCGAACAAGAGCTGTCGTCGGACAGCACGCTCGACTACACGCCGTTTTGTCTTAGAAATGAATACAATAATGATATAATATGAGCCTGTCAAAAGCACAAATCAAAAAGTAAATAAGAAACGCCCGAATGCGACGAAAACAGGTAGTCAGGGTTCGACACTAATGATAGTCCGGAAGTCAGATTCTAGTTTTTTGGTCGGATTTGAAATCTTACGTCAAAAGTCCATCGGACTACTAGAAAAATTAAATCATTCAAAACCGTATTGAATGATTGACAGAAGAACTTCAGCCGTAGTTCTGATTCTGATTTAACTGTTTATATTTTTTGTTTATTTTTAGAAACAGACCTTGACCATAGGTACCCCAAATGCAATCCAATGGAAGTGCTCAATAAACTCTTCCTACCTATCAAGTTTGGTTACTCACAATATGTCAACCCTAACTAAAGTTATTCCGAACCAGACGGTCATCTATTTTTAAGTAACAGTGACCTTGACCTTCACCCTATGGGCACCGACTACAATCATATGAAAGTTCTCCTATATACAATACAAAGTCTGGTCACAATATGTCAACCGTTTTTCTTACTTTAGAAAAGTAAACTTGACCTTAGGGATCCCAAACGCAATCCCATTAAAAGTATCCAACTCCTCCTAGATAGCAAGTTTGGTCTTAATATCTTAACTATGAATAAAGTTATTCAGTATTAACCTTTTTTCTGTTTAGCCATTTTTTCTATGTTTAGTGATAGTGGCCTTAACATTAACCCTAGGGCCCCCATTCACAATCCCTTGAAGGTTCTCCATAGACGATTCCTTTATACAAAGACCAACTGTGTGAAGTATCAAGACAATTGAATGACGAGTATAGAAGTAATTTGTAAAAATTTCAACTTCTTTTAAGGAAAAAATTGCAGCCAGCAGCTTTCCTGTTTTACAATGAGGTAACCAAAACCATCTCAATGGCCGACCGAACCTACATCTAGTATCTCTGTGTGACAGTCCTAGGACGCAAACTGGGTAGCTCATAACTCCCAGCAGCCGTACCCTCAACGTCAGTAACACACTCTGACACAACTGCGTCTGCTAGGCCTCCATTTCCGCCTGTGTCCGTGATTACATGGGATGGCATTTCAAAAAGACCCATGGCAGCATCGCCTTCACCTATCAGACAGGGGGCACCTCTCAAGAAAGAACGGGTGTATATATCACTGATAAGTGCCTTAATTTACTTGTTGTACTCGTTATACTAAGTACGGTAATTGTTTGATTGGAATGAAACTGTGTACATTTTTGTGCTTTTGTTTTATAATTCAAATTACTTGCAAGGATGTCTTTAATAAAAACATTAACTTAAGTAAGTAAACTGTTTGAGTGAAATATAACTTTATTTTCGTGTCTCTAATTTATTTTTACTGATGACTTAAAAAATGTTATTGTACTTAATATACTTTAGTAACTAATCTGTTTAAGTGAAATGTTACTTTACATTTTCTTTTTTCTGTTTTATTTTAACTTTTGACTTTTATCGATTTCGATATTGTACTTATCATACTTTAGTAAATAAACTGTTCAAATGAAATGTTACTTTTGGTGGGTCTGTTTTTGCTTACACTTCTTTCTATTTCTCATCAGCAATTGCCTGGCACACTTCTGGAACAAACATAGTAATTGTATTTCGAGCGACTCTGAAATCGTACTGCGGGATCGGATACTTGTCACCAGATGCTAAATGCCATATTGTGATAGCAAGTTTTAACCCGGGTTCCAGTGCTTTCATGTACCTGGGGTCCGTCTTCTGACTTTTAGGGACAACTCTGTTCAGAAGTTCATTGAACATCTTAGGAGGCATTCACAGAAAAATTGAAAATGACTGTTGATCTTCCATTCGTAATTTTTCCATCAGTCGATCATATTGGCCAAATATGAGTCTTCTTTCAGCAAAAGCCGAAGATATAGGTTATTTCCATGCCTTCTCCTTATTTGCCTTTTCACCTTATAAAGTGCAGCTTAGTTGTCCTTGTATCAGAAAGATTTGCTGAAGAAGATCCAGATGTGCATTCATATCTAGTTTTGGTATAAAATGAAGTTATAGGGGAATTGAACCCCGTATCTTTACATGATAACTGTTCAAAACCTGACAGGACGTGGTAAAAACCTGAGACAAACGTGTCCTAGACGTGTTAAGCACCGACAGAAGGTATTAACAACCAAATGTGATATTCTAGAACGCGGCACTAGCGTACCATTGTCGTAGTAAAAGCGTGGAGATGTGGTGATAACATCATTGACGTAGCAAGAACGCAATGAGATCCTAGAACCAACGCGATGAGAACGCCATTCAAAATTTCCCGTCCATACCATTCTTGCACTGCGTCAGTCGAGTTCATACTAGGCTTTAGTTACGCCGCAGTCACTACGTCCACGCCGCCGTTAATACGTTTTTATTAAGTTCTTACTACGTCTTAATTCGACCAAGTCCTCTCTACGACTTTTAACATATAAAGACCATACCACGTCCTTATCGGTATCTACTGCGTTCCATCTACGTTGCTTTAAAGTCTTAAACAGCATTCGCATGTGGGTTTTTGGCATTGCTCAGCTGTTTATTACATGTATTTACTCAGCAATAAATCATTAAAATTTAATTTGCACGAAAGGTTAAGGGCTGGAACAGGTAAACATACAAAGTACTGTAGTGTTAACAATGGAGACAGAATGATACCATTTGTTTTACATACACATTAAGCGTCGGTTAAAGCTCTCTGCTACCATTTGCATGCATTTGAATACTGTGAAAGAAAATGGATATTTATTAAAACTGCTGTGGTGCTCTCATGATTGTGTGTTTTTCTGTCACGATGGACGATCACCTTTTAGTCGGTCAATAATTATATGTTTTAAGAATTTCATTGGGCCACTCCTGAACAATTTTGCATTAGGTAAGGGTTCTGTATCTCAAACGATCAAGGTCAAAGCACCTCTTCCGAAAAGGTTGGTGTCGGATAGGGATCCTTCATTTTAGATATATTTTACTTCAAGTCATTGCTCAGTTCTCAGTCTTGTAGCACTGCTGTCAGAAAATTGGATGTTTTATCAATTATATTTTAATATCTCTTATAAGTCATCATGAGGTTGTATGCTATTTAACTATTCCAACTGAACTAGTATTCCAGAAAAATCGTGTTTCACTGATCATTCCAATGCGGAAATACCAACATTGAATGATAAGTGTGACATGTTTGTAGTGATTGTCTCGTTCAGTGTCGTTTTGGTTTCCAGGTTTTCTAACAATTCTTGATAAACATACCTAGTTTTTTTAAATATAGTATGTGTGCACTGTGCTGTTTGTGGAGTTTTGTGTTGTTCTTATATGTTTCTTGTTTGTGATTTTATGTTTTATGTCTTTGGCGTTTACCAAGTGCCTTTAAACCGGGTTTATGTTTAAACCTTTTGCTACTGAGCTTGTTTTTGCAGCTTTTTGCATAAATATTGTGCCTCTAAACAGGGTTCATACTTAAACAAGTTTGACTACTGGGCTTGTCCCAGAAATTTTACATTGCTATTCTTTTCATACTATGCCAGTTTAGTTCGTCTGCTCGTAGTACAATAAAAACAATATCATGTACATACCTTTACCACTAAATTATTTACATCTATGTAACATTTTTATGATTTTAAAATACGTGACATGGTCTTCTTTTGCCCAATCATATTTTATTGATTTTTATTCGGTAGTTATACGATACATACTCGTAGACCCAGATCGAGATGACCTGTTAATTATGAATTGTGTAAGTCTTACCGAAAAAATCGCATATCAAAGTAGATAACGATAAAAGTTCATTAGCGTCTAATCTTATATCTAAATTTGAGTAGCATTTATTTCCCTTGACGTAGTTCATTTACAATTTCTAAACTCGCGAAACATACATTATGATTAATATTTTTCCTTTAATTATTATGCAAAGTTTGTTAAAGATCATCTGTTTAAGCGATTAATTTGGTAAGAAATGAAATCCTGGCATGTGAGTTATAAAAAGTCTTCATATCTGGAACTAAGTACTGGGCGGAACATTTCATTTGTGAAAACAACAAGGTCTGTGGAATCAGGTCAACTGAACTCAAACAAGACATCATTAAATTTATATTACTTATCCGATATAAGCAGTAGTTCAATTCATTTAACCCAAAACGACGGCGCGCACTTGAACATGAACAAAACAAACGCCTTCGCTCGGCGTTCTAATAAGAGCACAGTTGGATAGCCGTGAGGTCGCCGTAGCAGCACAGGAAGTTCTCCTACAAAGCCACATGATCGCCGAGGGCGCGCACAGTGGTCGCAGCGCAAACGCATTGGTTATCGGTTATCGGTGGCGCTTTCCCGGCAATCATACGGCGTTCTCTGAGATGACAGTGCGCCCCAATCGCGCTTTCACGGCGGGTGTACGGCGCATACAATGAGGTTTATCTTTCTTACTGCGCTCTGGCAACAATTGTACAAAGCCGCTACGGCGATCATTGTCAACACGACAAAATAGTATAAAGAAATGATATATGCAAATAAACATTTATTTCACCGTGGCTGTGCAACAGCCAGCGGGGTTTCTTGCCTTTATGCAGGTCAAGCAGTGCCAGGACGATGTATATGCTTTGAGTCTCATTTTGAGACGACGGCGGATAAGGGCCCTAATGCGTAGGAGGCTTTGGGTTGGACAATGGTTGGACGAAGGCAGACGGTTGCAGTATGGTATAAACTGTTTGAATGCAAATGGAAGAATGGAAAACTGACATAGTAGGTAGGTTAAATAACACGCCGTCAGCGCAGTGTGAACGGCGTGAAAGCGCAGTGCACATGCAGTGCGCGCGCCGTGACAACTCGATGAACGCAGTGATAACGCCATGAGAGCACAGACAATCGCCAAGTCGAACTCCTTAGAAACGCAGATAAACGCCCAAGGTCGCCGTGAGAACGCCGTAGCACCGTGAGGTCATGAAAAATATCAATTTTTCCTGCCATCTCAAGGCGCACAATGAAAATTTAACAACGGCATGCAATCGCAGTGACAACGCGGCAAGGTATGACTTGAGCTTTAGAAAACAAAGCTGGACTTAAACCGTACTGACAATTTAGAAAAAAATAATAAATAGCTCATACAACTTTCACATTTGTTATTTTAACTGTATTCATTCATTTGTATATCAATTGATATCAGATCGATAACATATGGTCATTTTTATATCACATCATACGTATGGATATTTTTTTTTCAATGTCACCAATGCGAATAGTTTAAATGAAGTCATACACTTTAATTGTAGCCTATCAAGTAGTATTATATTATATTATTATTATTAGCATGGGTGATGTACGTGTTTTCTTCTTTAATTTTAATTTAATCCTTGTTGATTTTGAAATTCTAGTATTTCAGCAGCAGGAGAGTTCATGAAGAGCTCTCTTTCGATGATCACTCTGAAGCTGTCTAAGTACACTACTGTTCAAGGACAGAATACATTTTAACAAATGTGGCAAGTGCGAGAAAGATCGCTCCCATGGTAGTTGAGTCGCGCGCAACAAAGTATTAGTTTAAGATTAATATACAAATTAATAAAAAAAATCAACAAAGAGATACAAACTTTTAGACCAAATGCAATTACAAAATGATTAAAAATTAAAATGCAAAGTTCATAAAAAAACTTTCACGTCACTTGTGTTTTAATGATATTGCGCGTCATGAAGTAAGTGAACAGTTCAGTTTAAAACGTTTTTATAAATTAAAAAGTTAAATGAAAGACTATGACAGAAAACTATCAATCATGTGATTTAGCACTAATATAAAAATCCAACCCAGGGACACGACGCGCAGCCGGTAAAGTCCTCTAGCGCTAACCCTACAATCGACTTAACACTGCCGTTCCGAAAGGTAATTCATGCATTTCTTAATTTATGTGCGTGAAATAAGCAGCATAGCAGCATAGAAGAAGCTAGCTGCCAACTGCAACAGCATCAAGAGCATTCAACTGCCATACTACTGGTAGCTGGCTGGACTGGGTTACTGTTAGCGTACATAACTTGATTTTCTAATCTGTACACTGGCGTATAATGTGTATGTGCTGCCATAATGTATGACTGCAGTAGTATCTAGGTTTGGTTGTGAGAAGTATCTGGGGTTGTATGTTTGATTTTTTTTGTGACTGTCGAGGACTATCATTTCTTCAAATCAAGCCCAAATATTGTATTTAAAATCTTAAGGTTTCGCTCTATTCTCACAATGGACAGCGAAATGCAATTTATGAATATTGAGAAATCAACGATTTAACACAAGAATCTTAACTTAAGTTAAATTGTGTTAAATGTAGCAATTAAAATTGAATTATGTTATTTATATGGTATATACATGTTGATATAAATAGAAGCATTTTACTAGAAAAAATAATTCCCGCAATATTGATTATCGTTTCCACCAGTGAGATTATCCCGGCACTTGAGGGCGATAATGGCATAATTGCCCATGGAAAAGTAGCACGTACACACTGACGTCATTTTCACGTTAATAAATATGGCCGACGAATACATGCGTGTAGTAGGCAAATAGTTTTCACAAGCAAAGCTTTAAAGGGACTTAAACTGAGCAATCGGTGCAAGGAAAGTGAAACTAGTTTTACCAATTACGACAACTTCCGTGTTTATGTAAGGAGTGCTACCTGGAACCGTTACGGATATTTACACTCGATTTTAAACAACAGCTACACGTTGAAATTCGTTAGATTAATATAATCATTCACATTTTTCTTCGGCAGAGAATATTAGCGCATATTTCCAAGACGTTGTGCGATCCGTAAAATGTTTCTGAACTTTCTAGACTATAAAAAGCAATCCTTTCTGAAAATTGAATAAATGACAATAACAGTTTCTCATTCATATACAGCAATGGTGCGGTTAGAAACAGAAAAATATATTCCCATATTATAATGTGTCATGTGACATGAGGTGCAAAAATGTTTGCCTGGATATATACCTCGTTGGATAATTTATAGTTCAAGGCAAGTTTTTCATCCAATAACATTGTATACATTATATGTAGGTCGTTGCTCAAAACTCGTTCACTTCGACTGTAATTGCCATTTATTTGAGTTTCCGAGCATCCAACTCCAGATACATCTCACAACCAACCCTACATACTTTCACAGTCATGTATTATTGAACACAATCATAAAAGGCCAGTATACACAGCTTTCTACTTCCATTTGCCTTTAAACGGTGACATAACAATTTTAGCTTCATCTTTGGATATGTTCGGATCGCAATTCATCGCATAACAATATACATGAACACTATTGATCTTGTTATTGTTTTAATTGTGTCAGCAGGTCTCTTTAAATATAAATCAACATTTTAGGAAGTGTTAATTGATTATGTTTTAAATGTATTGTTACCATAAGTGTGTAAATTTTACGTTAAAAGTGATTTCAAGTGGTTGATCTTTTCCCGCATTATTGTAACTTCATTTGAAAAAAATTGTTTCCAGTTACAGTCGGGTCGTTCTTTTTACCGAAACGGTAAGAAAGGATTAATGATTGGTTTCCTTAAATGAAAAGGATTAATGATTGGTTTCCTTAAATGAAATGAAGTATTTCATTTACAATTCTTCAATGAAATAATGGCCTATTGGTGTAAATATAAGTTATGAATTGCGGGGTTGATGTCACTATCGGGGATATGACGGCAAATGTGCTGGTCAAAGTACGCGTGGTGTCCGGACTCACCACACTTTGACCAGCCCAATTGCGTTCATATCCCGATAATGACATCAACACCGCAAGTCATTCCTTAATTAAAGGCAAATGTTAATAGAAGGCTGTGTACACTGGCCTTTAATGGTACACGAAACAACGTCATGTATTAACAGACTTCATGTTGACTTTGTGTACAAAGTTTACAACGGGTCAAAGTCGTCCACCAGGAGGAACGATAACTGTATGTGATTCCAATAGACTTCGTCGAAAGAGTATATAGCAATGTCGGTTACGGACGGTTATACGAAAACAGTTAAAATGTTCAAATTCATTTATATCCAAAGAGTTTGTTTTCGACATCTTTGAAATATTAATATAATACTGCCACGTATCACGAGTATATCATTTTTAACATAGGGTTCGAACGGAAAAAAGACAAACATCGATATATAAAATAGTTTATTCAGTCCACCCAATAAATACAATATACATGTTATTTTATTGGAAGACCTCATCAACAATTTTGATGTATCAGTCTTAAGAAAAACTTATATCAAAACACATGGAATACTGGTCTCTACGAATGAGCTGCGGTGTTAAGTGTGTTTTCCGTTTCCAAAAATTGATATTTTCTCAACTTAGGACTGATAAATTAAAACCGTATTAGAAAGAGAAACAGGCTCAAGAACCAAATTGTCGTCAACAGTATTTTTGTTCTCGTATAAATGCTGAAGAGGACTTCAATAAAAATGTATAATAGATTAGATAAATAAATAATTTAAACTTCCTTTGAAATATGCATTAATTTAATTTAAATGTTAGCATTACTGCTGATCAAAACTTCAGTCTTAAATACCAATGTCTAACAATAAGGCTCGATCCATGTCGATAACAACACAAAACACATAAGTTATATTTACAGAAGCTGTTATTACAGAAGAGAGATTTTTTGTTCGTAGATCATATTTCCGTAATTGATTTCGCAAGTTTAGAGTGAATTACAAGTCATTGCATTTTATTTTTAAAGTCACTGTTGCCAAAACCTAGCTGAAATGGTCTTTATAAACTTTGTAGTCGGTGTTATTTACGTTTTAGAGATTATTAGGTTAAATTTACCATTTGACTTAAGAACCAATTTATAAGTCTCTCAAATTGCATATGTTCATTTTATACGTGTTTATCTTTATTTATTTTGGTTTGAACAGGATTAAAACCATTCCATAGTTCTTTGTGCTTTCCATTGAGTGGTGTGTAACCTTTCTTTAACCTTTATATGTAGGTTATCAGACAGCCGGTCAAGAGGATGATCAACGAAACTGCAATACCAGATGCAGCATCTATAAGGAAAAAAATCATATGTTTATAACCAAATACATTTCGCGAGAAAGTATTGATAGTTTCACTATTGGTTTTCTCTGGCTACTGTCATGTAAAACAAATTAACAATAATCGTATTTTTGTATCAAGGTAAATTACTCTTCCCTAAATTATGCCATTGTAGGGTAAGATTGACTTCCCTTGTTTTATTCTGTAGCTATCTGTGTAAACATGAATGTATTTGATATAAGAAATATTATTTTTGAAGTATTTGACCGCGGTATTTTATAAATTACATAATCATATAACATTTTTGAAAAAAATAACATTCTAAAAGGTTTTGTAAAAACGACAAACAAAGGAGAACGTATTCAGCAGAAGAAGGGAGACGTGGGGCCGAAGAAATTGACAGTTTGTGGCAAGAAGGGATGGTGGATAATAGAACTGTGCACGCTTTTGGATATCATAATGGAGGAAAATTTCCTCTCCTCTCACGAAACAAGAGACAGTGTCAGAGAGTGACGTTTGTAATATGTGGATATCGACTGATATAAAGATATATCCACAGATTGAAGTTTGTTTTTGTTGTTTCCAACAACATTGCGAGTTGGAACAATTGAGAAGTAAATAAATTAGTGGCCCAAATACAGCCGTACCTTTTTATGTGGGGTGCTGGGTATCGGTCAGAGGAGCTTTTAAATAAGCCCAGATACTCTTTTTCATTTTCTGCAGCAAGACAATAATCACTAACATTAATCAAAGAGTTCAAAACAATGGATTTTAGAGCAGGGCATCATCGTTATCCAGTTGCCAGACTACAGTCCAGACGTGAACCCTATCGAAAACAATTGGGCACAAATACTTGAATAATATAACCATCTAAAACAATGCGCCCACTTTCATTGGAAAGAAGTGAGTAGTGGTCAAATAATGGGACCCTACAAGCCACGATTTGCTATCATCGTTGTTAAGTAGTAAGTAGTAGGTGTGTATTGCTACAAATGGTGGACTTACAACATAGTGATGATAATAAGTGTGTTAGTATGCTGTATTGCATGTCACTAACACATTGTTCTGTTTCTTTAAACATTTAAGAGCTTTTTAATCATTTTCAATTAATTTGGGAAATATTATTATTTTATCGATATTGATTTTTGAAGAGTACCTTTAAGGCAGAGTTTTTCCGAGTTGGCTCTGTAGTCGGTGTTACACGTGCAAACTGTACTACATACAGCATTCTCCACGCATTGAGTTCCGTTGCAGACGCTGCCAGCACCTTAAAATGGATTATATTATTCGATACGGATAATTGATTTCTGATTGAAAGACACACTTAAAAGTGTGTATAACTTACATCGATTTTCAATCGAATAATCATCTGATTTCTTATAATTACATTCAAGTTAATACACAATTAACATGACGCGTATTGGAGCCTTGATCTGCCTGAAAATCTGTCGTAGTTGTTTCTCAGAGGCATCCAAAAAAATCTATTGGATATTTGAACATTCGTTATAATTTATTGTGTTCTTACTTAATATATACTGACTGTTCTTATATGCACTTAACCATTTACGCACCGACTTTGCAGACGAAAGTGTTAGCTGTTGTGTCACAAACGGTCGCAGTATTGTTGACAGGATCGCATTCCGTCGTTGCAGAGCAGTTGCTTCCGATATCTGAGTGGAGAGTGAAAAAAAAATTATCGTAGAGGATATATATGTCGAGGATAATTATATCATTTAGAATTAATTTTGATTTCATCGAGTGACCACCAAAAAAAAATATTTATATGTTTCTATAGATAAATCAATAAATCAACATGGACATACGTTTATAGAATTTCTTAATGATGCCAAACTCTGTGTATTAAATGGTAGATTTACGTCGGACAATTATACGTCAATCTCAACAAAGGGGAACTCTGTAGTCGACTACCTATGCGTTCCACAAGACATGTTTGATTGGTTTAAATCGTTTACCGTATTAACAGTTAAAGAGATCACAGATCGTCATAATTTGCACGGGTTAATTGGTGTGCGGTCACGCTTGCTGGACCATTCGGCTTTGTTAGCAAAAATTGATTTGGGTTTCTGTGAAACAGACTGTAGTATGCATGGTTCGAGTAACAGTGAAAATCAACCACGTTTTAATCTTAAGCGTATCCCAAATGACTTTATGGACAGTGATATGGCAAAACGTGCAATTGTAAATATGATCACTAGAATTGAGAGGTGTAGAGAGACACAGGGTGAAATTGATGATATTTACGATTATTTATGTGAGGTTATTCTTAAGGAAATGTCAGACAATATCCCCAAAGCACGTATATCTCGTAGAACGCAGAAGCGGCGAAAACATACGAAACCGTTCTGGAACGATGAACTGCAATCCCTATGGAACATTTTGTGTAGGAAGGAAAAAGACTTTTTAAGATGTGACAGAAACAACTGCAATAGACAGAGATTGCATAATGAGTATAAAAACGCTCGCAATAACTTTGATAAATTGTTACGCCAGTCGGAACGAGCATATAGGCGCGCTCAAGCTATTGAAATCGACGAGATCTCGACTTCAAATCCAAATGAATTCTGGCAAAAGATAAAACGTTTAGGGCCAAGAAAAGATAATTCCATACCAATCGAAATAGTCGATAACGACGGAAATGTCTGCAAAAATGAACAAACGGTGTTAAATAGGTGGAAAACAGACTTTGAGAAAATTTATAATTGTGATGATACGGGTTCTTTTGACGGAGAGCATTATAGACAATGTATAAATCATAAGGAAATACTTGAACACAGAAATGTTGACACTCTTTACGCACCAAATGTTATTTTGAATAAAAATGTTTCTATAGAAGAGATAACAAACATTATTATGAGTGCTAAAAATGGGTCAGCCCCGGGTTATGACAGAATCCCATACGATGTTCTTAAATTCCCAGTTGTTATTGCCGTTATACAGAAAATTGTTTCAGGTAATATTCGATTGTAGTATTATACCATCGATTTGGCGCAAAGCTGTTATTTGCCCCATACTGAAAGACTCAAGCACCGACAAAAGAGTACCACTTCATTATAGAGGAATTAGCCTGTTATCATGCATAAACAAACTGTACACATCATTCTTAAATAAGAGAGTGTCTTCATTTTTAGAATCTAATGACCTTTTGGCTGATGAACAAAACGGGTTTCGGAAGGGTAGATCGTGCGAGGACCACATATTTACACTTAACAGTATTATTCGCAACATCAAGAACGTATACACTGCTTTCATTGACCTTAAGAAGTGTTTCGATTATGTGGACCGGAAGTTGCTCCTATATAAATTGTTGCTTCACAATATTGATGGGAAAGTATACCAGTCCATAAAAAACATTTATGCAAGCTCATCTGCGTGTGTGCGTATTAACAACAGTGGACTCGCAAACAACGTCACTACAGATTGGTTTGAGTGTACTTCCGGTTTAAAACAGGGCTGCACTTTGTCGTCAACTCTCTGGGCAATATTCGCAAATGATCTTGTACAGGAAATAAAAGATTTAGGCCTTGGTATGACCATCAGTACAGACAACATCTCGATACTTCTGTATGCGGACGACATCGTCTTAATGTCAGACACTGAGGACAATTTACAGGCTATGCTGAACGTCATTCACACATGGTGCAAGAAATAGCGAGTTTCTCATCAACACTAACAAATCGAAGTGCGTATATTTTCGTCATGGGCGATCGAAACGCAGTAGGCGATAATGTTATAGAAACCGTGGACCATTACAAATACCTGGGGGTAATTTTTGACGAGAAAAGCAATTTTGTGTTGAACTGCGATGCATTATCGAAAGGGGCTGGACGTGCACTAGGCGGTTTAATTAACAGAACCCATAACCTCAAAGATATTGGTTTTAATACGTATGAGAAATTTTTAATTGTTGTGTATCTCCTATTCTTGAATATGGTGCAGCAACCTGGGGATACAAGTCTTTCCAAAGTATTGACAATGTCTGTCATCGTGCTCTAAGATACCTTTTCGGAGTACATCGATTTGCGCCACTGTTAGCTTTATACGGAGACTCTGGCTGGGTTCCCAGTGTGTTTAAACGTAAACTGTCAATATTACGTTTTTGGAACAGACTATTACTAATGGACAATGAAAGGCTAACAAAGAAAGTGTTTATGTACGATTATAATAGATGTAATTATAACTGGTCTAGTGATGTTAAATCTATATTAATCAGTCTAAATCTTGAGCAACATTGTTATGTAAGATCTTGTGTTGAGCTCTCAAATGTAAATGATCTTATTAGAGACTTATACAGTGAACAGTGGACAAATGACGTGCAGAATGTAAGAAAACTTCGCACTTACAGACAGTTTAAATCCACGTTTAAAAAGGAGGACTATTTATTACTGAATGTACCAAAATATGAACGCTCTCTGTTGTGCCAATTCCGTTTCGGAATTTTACCAATACGAATCGAAACTGGACGCTTTGTTGGTAAACCCCCCGAAAATAGACTATGTAGACTTTGCAACAGTAACCAAGTTGAAAGTGAAATTCATTTCCTTTTACAATGTGATACATATAC